>NC_141763.1:44180720-44484142 GCF_982258835.1 Parasteatoda tepidariorum
CGCCAAATCGAATTAACAAACCTTCGAAACACTCTTAGTGCCAACCTGAACTCATCTAGAAATTCAGACGTAAGTGAAGATGGTCCCGATATCGAAAGTATTATTAGAAGCGTCCGAACACTTAGCATGCCTGTGTCGACAAGACCAGAGAACTACAGTTTATTTTTTCAATCTCTTGAACGTTCGTTTACCACAAAAAGAGTACAGGATGAAATAAAATCTGAAATATTGATAAATATTTTAGGCGAAAAGGCAAATCACGTTTTATTACACATTTCAGAAAATGATCTCCGAGATTATGAAAAAGTCAAAAATGCCGTTTTGAAACAATTTCAGCCAACACCACACGAATGTTTAATGAATTTTCGAAAATCTCAACGCCTGCCTGATGAATCGCACACACAGTTTGCTTCACGATTAACAACATCCTTCGAGTATTATTGCGAAATACGCAAAGCAACTGACTTTAAAACATTATCCCAGTTAATTATCGCCGATAAACTCTATTCAATATTAGATTATGAAACTCAATCGCATATTGCCATAATTCAAGGTGAAGAATGGTTAAAACCTCCAGAACTTGCTCAAAAATGTGATATTTTCTTTACGGCAAAACGAAAGTCGCTAAGTGAAACAAAAAATAAAGAACAATACTTTAACCACGGACAAAATTTCAGAAGAAATCAGCAGAGTCCAAAACACTACCGTCAACAACCGTTCGACAACAAGCAAAAAAATAACTCATTTCAAAGCTTTAATCGTAATTCATATGAGAGAAATTCTACAGAATACCAATCACGAAATAATCCGCGCGAAAACTTTCCCAGAAACGAAACTAATTCAAATCGTAGATTTAACTCAAATCGAGACCATAGAGTTGATCGAGACCCTGTTTGCAAAGTCGAAGCTAAAATATTTAATGAATCTAAGCATGAATTACAATATGAAAAAATTTTCGTTAATGATAAACTAGTCATTCAATCGTTAGTTGATTCGGGAGCCAATATTATTTGCGTACGAGAACACTTAATTCCCCCCAAAACAAAAAGTGTCGGAACTGTTCAATTAACTTGTGCTTTCGGAAATGAAGTACAAGCTGAACTTTCAAAAGTAAAATTATCGCTTCCAAGTTTTCGTGAAAATCCTATAACAGTAACGGCAGCCGTTTGTAAAAATCTTTATTGTGATTTAATAATTCCCCCAAATATTTTGGATGATTTAAATGAAGCAAAAAAAGAATATGTTCGAATTTCAAAAGAAAATATGATTTCTCCTTATTCTAAAACTAAATTCCCTTTGCATAAAAACGAACAACAAAATACTTCTAAATTAAGCTCTATGTCTAAAAAAGAAAATCAAATTACTTCTTTCATTTCAGAAAACGATAATTTTTCTCCCCCACTTTCTAAAAATAGATCTGACAAGGGTGTAATACAGTCGCGTAAGTTAGACGAAGGTCAGTCATTCTTTGAGATTGAGAACAATAATGAACCAATCCCTTTTCAAACTGAAACCGAAAATTTGTTATGCGAATGCAAAAGTACTTCTACTCAAAATTTATTTGAAAAACAAATAAATGAGTTTGATTCAATGACGTCTGCGCGTAATAGGAAAGCGGAAACTGCCAAATCACGTGATCAGAGTGCTTGTTCCGATGTAAATAAACAAACCGAAACCGATATATTTTCGTCAGCCGAAACAGAAACAAACTATTTTAATTCTTCAAATCCGGAAAATAAAGAGATTAAAAATGCGTTTATTGAAAATACGGATTCTTGTTTATCTAATATAAATATAGTTAACACCGATGTTGATTTATCTCATTTAAAATCCGATACGCGTGCCGAAATTGAACAACTTATTAAATCTTATAGACCAAATAAAATTAGGAACACAAATTATGAAATGCAAATTTTTCTTCAAGATGAAATGCCAGTTCATCAACGTCTGCGCCGCCTATCTATTTTCGAGAAATTAGAAGTTAATAAGCAAATTAAAGAAATGTTAAACAAAGGTATAATTAGAGAAAGCACTTCAGATTATTCTGCTCCAATCATAGAGTTGAAATACTGGGTAGAGAGAGTAGAATAACCCCCGACCCGTGGACAAGATAAAGTCACGTGACTGTAGCCCAAACTTGCCGTTCACTGAGACCGCTTCGATTCCCGTCCATTCGTTTAGCATTGCGATCGTCTGATGCAATTAACTGTCTGTCTTTTTAATTCAGAAATAAGAATGGTACAAAAGTCCTGAGCATTTTGCTGCACGGAGAAGTTTTCTAGGGACTGTCCGATAACTTTTTACAAGAAAGGGCGACATTTTTTTTCACTTTTTCTATTTTAAAATTGATTTTAAAATTTTTCCGATACTCAGTCATGCTCTGATAATCATATTTTATTTGCTTTAATAATCAATTACGCTCGTTTTTGCTCACTTTTTTTGCATTTAACATAAGTTTTTATTGTTTCTTAAACTTTAAACTTATAATGTTTCAGTATATTTCAATATATATTCTATTTTTAGCTGAAATAGCTGCAAAGCTTTGTTAGCTTCCTTGGCGAGATACTTTAGCGCCAAGGAACAGTTGAGTAAACTTTCGGTTTTGTTTTAGTTCTCTTTAAATGTCGATATCATTTCTGTATATTCTGAAGATTTTGTATATCTTTACCTCTTGATTACTAAAACCCAATATTTATCTTGTTCTAAAATGTTTCCTTTAAATATATATATTTAAATAAAAAATATGGTACATAAGAAGTTGTGTTTTTTGAATTACATAGGAATGCTTAAAAACCAAATTATTTGTATATTCTTATATGTTTGATGAATAATTAAATTCTATGAAATATTTTTAGTATTTAAATATAAAATAGTGTATAGTAGTTTTAGTGTTAATTTTTAATAAAATTATATAATTCTGTTACTATACATAAAATGAATACAAATTATGTACTATTTAGAAAATAAATTCAGGTATATTTAATACAATCATTAAGTACTTGTTTATCTTCTTTTTATTTAAAAATAGTTGCTTTATTGGAAATACTTTATTTTACTAGTATATTAAAGCGTAGAATTAGTTTGATTTAGTGCAACAAATTTAGAAAACATAACATAGAAGTGGATAAGTTGTATAGGAGTAAATTAGTGCAGTAAATTAGCGCATGTTATGCATTGGTATGGAATAAACTGCTCAGACGGCCAAGGCTAACAGCTGGCTGTGGTGCAAAGATTTAGAATCGTGAACCTTTCTTGTAAAATTTCAACTGTTTTTACCTTTATCTAGATTGTATATATTTAATTTGCAGCTGGCTAAAAGATATAGTTTTAAATGCACTTACTATTTTTAAGAAAATTACATTTTTTATGGATGGGCATTGTAATTTTCTTAATGTCCATAAAATGATTATGGTTCTTTTATTTGTAAAGTAAAATATTTTTAACTGCTACTTTTTAAGATACTGGTTTTCTGCATAAAAATTATTAAATATACATTGACCTATAATAGTTGCATAAATTTACCTCATAAAAAGTTGCATAAATTGCAATTTCTATCACAAATAAAAGTAAGATATTTTAATAAGTTCGTCATTAGTTTCAATCTACATTTAGTACAAAGTAAAAATTCTAATTGCTTTCTCTTTTATTTAAGTATTTTTTGTTATAATTTCGAAAGCTTTTCTACTAGTCTCTTTGTGTGTACAATTTAAACTTCCTAGTAATTTATGGAATTAGATTGTACATGAAATACAAAGTAAAATTTCTAATTAAACTCTTTTATTATTTTCTTTGATTAGTTTAATGCTTTTAATCTTATATTTTTCTCTATTCGGAGCTGAAAACTTTTATATTAGAATAAATATTTTATTTCATATTTAGACAAATTGTTGAGTATTAAGTTAAAATGCAACAGCAGTTTATTTTTGAAAATATCTATTTTAAGTGTCAGGAAAAAAAGAAGTCAAAATTCTAAATTAATAATGTAAATAATCTTTATTGTATAAATAATTTAATGTATTCAATATATAAATAAAATTCTAAACGTAATTAAATTTAATCAAAAATATGTTTTCTAACTAATCTGTTCTACTAAAAACGGGTTTTATTTTCCCCGAAGCTATTTTTCCCGAAATTTGATATTACCTCTCGAGCAGTCTCTTGGTGAGCATAAATAAAAATGATAAAAGTGTTGCAACATTAACGTTATTTCTAAGCATCGAACTTTTTTCAGACAATCTGTTTAATTTTACAATTTGTTTTATCTAACAGTGATAAAACTTTTAAAACGTAAAGATTAAATTAATTTTTTAAACGAACTTGTGTTTCATTAAAAAAGAAGGGCAACATTTTCAAATTCACATTTTAAGCCCTGGTAGATTTAAAAAAAATCCTGATTTTTGTATCGAAGTTATTATTTTTTTAAAAAAAAAATAACAATAGTTATTACAATGTATATCAGTAATTTTTTTTTTTTAAAAATAGGTCTTTGCAATAAAAACATTTAAAAAAAAAAATTTCTGAATATAGTAATAAATATAAGTGATGCAGAATATCGTTTTTTATTTTTATATAATGAATAAATTTTAAGGAATAGTGTTAAGGGTACAGACGAGAACTACTGAATTTTTTTAAATAAAGGCAGTACTTTAATTAAAAATTATTTGTTAAGAGAAAAAAAACTCCTCATGTTTTAAAAACCCATTTAATAATATTAAAGAAATATGATTAACGAAAATATTTTTTTTCTCTCTTTCAAATGCTCCGATTATTTGCGCATCGGTAATATCGAAATAAAGCTGTTTAAAAACTTGTCTTTCAAATGCTCCGATTATTTGCGCATCGGTAATATCGAAATTAAGCTGTTTAAAAACTTAGTGCGCCAACATTTGTGATACTGCGCCAAGTATTGCACTCTTTCCATCACGTGATTGTAACTCTTTGCTTGCTATCTGTGGCGTGTCTTTTCGGAAGGAATAAAGCGGACTTGGTTCCTCTACCTACTATATCAACTCTATGGCTCCAATAGTCTTATGTAAAAAACAAGATGGCTCAACTCGCATTGCGATTGATTATCGATGTAAAACATGTTAAGAAGTTAATTAAAGAAAGATTTCCACTCCCAATTATGGATGACATTTTCGATAGACTACAAGGTGCTTCAGTCTTTACAAATCTGGACTTACGAAATGCGTTTCACCACGTAGACATTCATCCTCAAAGCCGCAAATACACTTCGTTTGTGACACCAGATGGACAATTTGAATTCAACAAAGTTCCTTTCGGCCTTTCCAATTCACCAGCAGTATTTCAACGATTTATACAGATTGTTTTTCGAGAACTCTTAGAAGACGGGACATTGATCTTATATTTGGACGATGTGATTGTTCCATCAGATGATGAGTCCGAAGGTCTTCAAAAACTCCAGAAAGTTTTCAAAGTAGCTTCCGACTAGCTATACTTGAATTTAATTTCAAAAAATGCAATTTCCTGCAAAGAAAAATTACCTTTCTTGGACATATTTTAGAAAATGGTACGATTAGTCCCTCAGCAGAAAAGACAAAAGCTGTTTTAAATTTTCCAAAGCTCCAAACTGCTAAAGATGTTCAATCATTCCTAGGCCTAACAGGATATTTTAGAAAATTTATTAAAGATTATGCAATTATTGCACGACCACTAAGTGATCTTCTTAGAGACAAAGTTCCATTTCATTTTGGCCCAGAACAGCAACAAGCTTTCCAAACGCTGAAACAAGCCTTATCAACTGAACCTGTGCTACACCTTTTCAAGCAGGGCTCACCTTTACAGCTTCATTGCGATGCATCGTCAAAAGGAGTTGGCGAAATTTTGTTCATGCAATCTGATTTAGATGACAGCCTACATCCCATTCATTATATGAGCCACAAGACATCCCCACGAGAAGAAAAATATTCATCATACGAATTAGAAGTTTTAGCTATAGTGCAAGCACTTAAAAAATTTCGTCATTACCTCGTAGGCACCAAGTTCAAAATTTTCACAGATTGCCAAGCTTTCCAAAAGACTATGTCAAAAAAAGAACTGCCACCTAAAATTGCTAGATGGGCAATGTTACTAGAAGATTTCGACTATGAAATAATACACAGACCTGGAAAACAGATGAAGCATGTCGACGCTCTTAGCCGATATCCTGTCATGACAATCCAAGTTGACGAAACAACCCAGAAAATCTGCCATGCCCAAGCCAAAGATGAATACACACAAGGCATAAGACAACTAATCGAACACTCTCCAACTACAGACTACAAGTACAAAAACAACATCCTATACAGAGTAGTAAACAATCAAGAACTCTTAGTCATACCTCAAGATATGCAAAAACAAATAGTTCAACTACAACACAACAAAGGCCATTTTGGTATCAACAAGACAGAAGACATGGTTAAACAACAATTTTGGTTCCCAAATATAAGAAAGACTGTTGAAAACGTAATTTCCAATTGCATTCCATGTATACTTTCATCACGTAAAGTAGGAAAACAAGAAGGTTTCTTGCATCCCATTCCAAAAGGAGACATTCCTCTAGATACATACCACATAAACTTTCTTGGTCCTTTACCCAGTACAAAAAAGAATTACAAATACATTTACACCGTCTTAGATGCTTTCACCAAATTCTTAAGGATTTATCCAGTCAAGTCAACATCAGCTAAAGATGCCTTGGATAAACTACAATTGCAACAAATTACTTTTGGAAATCCAAGAAGAATCATCTCAGATAAAGGATCCGCATTCACCTCAATAGAATTCAAGAAGTACTGTGAAGACGAACAAATTGATCATGTCACAATCACCACAGGTCAGCCACGTGGGAATGGACAGGAGGAAAAATTTCATGCTACGATAATCTCAGTCATCACCAAGTTATCCCTTGACAACCCCAGCAAATGGTTCAAGCATGTACCAGCAGTCCAACGTGTAATCAACAGCACTGTTTCTTCAACAACAAAGTTTACACCCTTCGAGCTCTTAACAGGAGTTAAGATGAGAAATAAAGAAGACCTGCACATCAAGAAAATCCTCGAGGAAGAACACATGCATATTTTACTTGAAAATCAACAACAAATGCGAAAAGAAGCAAAATACTTGAAATGCAAGAAAAAACCAAGCACAATTATAATACTAGACGAAAGACAGCAACGAAGTATAAGCTCCACGACAGAGTTGCCATCAAACGAACCCAATTTGGGACAGGTTTGAAACTTCGACCAAAATTTTTCGGTCCATACACAGTAACAAAAATTAGACCCAACGATAGATATGATGTTCACAAGATCGGTATAGGAGAAGGACCAACTGTCACATCCACATCAGCAGACTTAATGAAACTGTGGGAAGATCCATAAACTTTTTCCTTTTTTTTTCATATGAACTATGAACTTTTCAATTGTGCAAGAACTCTTACACTGACTTTCGATTTTTTTAAAAATTTTTAGTGCAAGAACTTTTACACAGACTCTCAAATTTTTTTAAAAAATTTATTATTTTCATTTTGAATTTTATTACATAAATCAAATATTAATTGAACATATTTAACTGAATATTAATAACAAATTTCTATTTTAATCATCGAAATATTCATATTGATCATATTTTTCAGAAGTGAGATAAAAAAATTTTGTAGATTTATATATTTGAAAATATCTTTTTATTACTTATTTTCTGCTAGTTTTATAGGTTAAAGAGAAATTCATTTGCTTAATAATTTTGAAAAGTGCATTTTTACTTTATCAATTATATATTATATTAAAATTGAATATATAAAATTGAATAATTAGTTTAGATTTAAATTTTCATTAATTTACTGTTTTATATTTCAATTCAATTGTCAAAATATTTCTGTCGTCAATATTTTCTTTTTATTGTGATGTTTAATATTAACCTTTAAAGCAATTAATCGGAGACCGACTAAGTCAGGATGACAGAGTGTTGCATACGCCATGCAGCGCCACCTGTAGTTGAGCAGACTCCCTCTACATTCACTCACTGAACGGCTACGGGGAGCGACCTCATTAAGATGTTCCAGCTCTAATTATTTTCTATTGTCATTTAAGTGTTTTTTGTCATAATAAAAGCTTTAAAACGCAACCCTTGACTGCTTTGAAGCTTCATCGACACTCCCCGTCCGTAACATATATTATCTGCAAAACCAGGAAAAAATATTAAGAATTATAAAAGCAAAAATGTATTACAATTTTTTTCTTTCTTTAAAAAAAATGAACCCATTGTAATAAAAAATTCTCCATTGAAATGTTTATTTTTTATAATTTTTTTACTTGAATAAAAAATTCGAATAAGCATTACAGCTAAATTAATTTTTGTAACCAGTTTTAAGCTTTTTTTTTCTTTCCATTTTCTCAATTTTATCTATTCAGAGTATTTTTTTTTTTTTTAATTTAAAGAGTATATAAAAGCTATTTAAAATGAAATAAATATTTATATAAATGTTTATTCAAAATTATGATTTAAGAATATAACAAACAAATTAATAACATTTTTCCATCTAATGGCAATCATAAGCGGAAAAGATTGCGGTCAATTTAAATTAATAGCTATTAGTACTATGAAGTTTTTAATTTTATTTTATTGTTATTTAAAATCCCTTGAATACCCTGTGTCTTAAATATTTTAAGGTTATTTGAAGTAGCATGAAATTAATATTATTTTGTAAAATTTTCAGGGCTCTTTTCATTTTTATGTTGGTAGCTGTATAAGCATGTTCTCTCTGTACTATAATTTTCTTGCATCACTAATTGATTCAAAGCGGACTTGATTGTTTTCACCCGTTAAAATCATTTGGTGTAGGAGCTCAAAGAATGTTATGTTTAATATGGTGCTATATAAATAAAGGTTCTATATTTCTCTAGTTGGTTATTACATATAAATAATTGCGTCTGTTTATATTTTAGGGTGTTTTGTGCCGTACCCTTGAAGGCCATGGCCATTGGGTTAACATAATAGCTTTAAACACTGACTATGTTATGAGAACTGGACCTTATGATCCAAGTAAAGCAGATATTGTTTATAGAGAAATTACTGAAACATGTAAGTTTATCATTTTTATAAAAATATCTTTTAATTTTATTGCAATATTAAATTTTTATACCCTATTTTTTTATTCCTTTCTTTTTATAGCAGAAACTTTATCAAAGCTTGCTAATGAGAGGTACAAGAATGTTACTGTAAGTATTTATTTAACAGTCTCTCAATTTTCATACGAATTATTACTTAGATGTGTTTTTTAGGATTTTCCCTTTGTATCATTATGCAACTTTTTAAATTTAACTATTTTCTTTTAAATTCATAATTGTAAAGTTTTAAGAATGTTTTTTCTTCTTTTTTTTAAAACAAACAAAAATATTTAGTGTTATTTTAACTTTTATCTATTATTAAGGTGTAGAGCAATGGGGCCATCTATGAAAAGTTAGGTAATTCAATCATCAGTTGGGGGAAATTATAAAAGCACTCCCCCAGTTCTTCTATTACAGCACAAAAGTGGAAAAAAAATCCTGAAGCTCATTATCTTCGTCAAGTTTTCCCTGTCTGGTATCTCAATTTCACTACATTAACAGTAATGTGCACAGACTTCGGGTTAACAGTACTCCTTGCATGCCCCTTAAGAGGGCAGGTCAAAGTTAAGCTCAGCTTTTCACAAGATTGAAAAGATTGGTTGATGTTCATGAGATTTAAAATTACACTTCACCACTTGATTAAAGAACCAAAAGTGATTCAAATGTATTTAAGAATCAGAGTTCAGAGATCGTGATTTAACAAAATCCAATATTTTTATTGTTATCCTTGCTATTTTAAAAGTAAACATCACGATTAGTATTTCTGCAATTTATAAGTGAAAAAAAATTCATTGTGATTTACGTTATTTAAAAATTACATATCACAATTTGTATTTATGTTATTTAAAAACAAAACTAAACGTTTCACATTCACATAATTTAAAATTGCACATCTCGTTTCATATTTATGCAACTTAAAATGCACACATTTCGATTTATAATCATGCTCTTTATAAATTACACATTATAATTAGCTTTAATGCGATTTTAAAAAATCGCACTTGGCTATTCAGATTATTTTGATTTGAAAATTATTCATTGTGATTTGTATTCATGCAATTGCACATCATTTAATTTAAAGACTAAACGTCATGATGCAAATTATTGATTCAAAAATCACTCATCGCGATGTGATTAAAATCTAATATCTCGATTCTCATTCTTGCTATTTTGAAATTGGACATCATGTTATGTATTTCGGTGAATTAAAAATTACATATCATGATTAGTATTCATTCGATTTTAAAGCCAAACATCGCAATTCACTTGATTTATTTCAAAGAGTTGGTAATAATTTTTTCTATAAATAAAAACCTAATAAGAGTTTTGTAACTGTCTGTATCTAAAAGGAATGTATTAATTTCATTTCATTAATGAGCATTTTAATTGCAATTTTCTAAACTCAGAAACTGACTACATTCACAGAATATGTAAGACTTTTGATGCCTACATAGACTTTTTTTTCCTACTAAAATTTCAGATGTGCTTTCAAAAAGCCACAATTACTTCTAAAATAAATGGATTGTTCATAGTTTTTTAATAAAATATCTTCACCTTCTTAAGATTTCTCTTTCTAGTTTTTTATACTGCTTGTAAAAGCAATTTTTACATCATGTGTATATTCATATATTGTGCAGGTTTAGTCAGGAAAAGATAGTCCACTGGCCAGGAATTTTGAGATAAAGAATCACTAGGCACCCTTGTTATTCTTTTTATAGAGACATGAGAAATGACTTATGAAATTGATTTTTTTTTTTCAGTTATAATTTTTAAAAATATTCTAACTGCTTCTATATTTAATCTATTTCCAAAGCTCAACTTTCAAACACACTTTGAAATAAAATATATTTAAAGTAATATGTTCAAAGAATTTGAATGAAGCATAAAATATGTAATGAATATGAATCTACATCTTTAATACAAAGTTTCTTTTTAATTTTTTAAAGGTTGGGAAAGAGAAAAAGAAAACGTTTTTCTTTATTTAAAATTAAAATATATTTAGTTTGTAAAAATATTCACCATTTTTTTAATCTGTTCTAAAATGATAACAGTCGAAAGATTGATCTTTGATATTTTCTTGAAAATCTTTTGTCATATTCTGTTCTATATTTTCTTTAATTACATGTGCTTTTTATTTATTATTTTAGAAAGACCAACCAGAACTTTTAGTTTCTGGTTCAGATGACTTTACGTTATATTTATGGAAGCCTGAAACAGACAAGAAACCTCTTGCGAGAATGACAGGGCATAAAAACTTAATAAATGATGTCAAATTTTCTCCAGATATGAGGTTGATAGCAAGTGCCTCATTTGACAAATCTATCAAAATATGGAATAAAACAGGAAAGTAAGATTTTCATATGTTTAATTTATTATTTTTTTTTTTGTTATGGCTTCAGTGGTTTCATTTATGAACCGTAACATGTCAATGCCGAAAATTATAGAGGAGTTTCGAAGGTAAGTCTGCAGCATGGGGTGCGAGTAGCGAAATAATGGACCATGATATTTATGGAGGTAAAATTATAATCAAAGTTTGGATATACTTAAAAACATTTTTATTTCCTCTTTTATTTAAATTTAAAGGAGAAAATTACAATGTTGCTTTTCCTTGATCCAGATGTTTTTTCAGTCCAAATTAAAATCCTTATTGATTGCTCAAGTATAATTCTTTGTTTTGTCTATAAATAAATAGAATAATTATGAATGTGAATATTTATAATTATTATTTTCAGAAGAGGAGAATTCATATTTTAAATAGGGACCCGCTTTTTATTAAAAAGGTGCCCGGAAATATGAAAAGGTGCCTGAAATATCCTTGGTTGTCAGTTCACTGCCTTAACTACTGCTTAGCGGAATCATTGCTCTTGATTTCAAATGTCTATCTAAGCTGTAAAAGATTTTTCAATTTACTCCCATTTTTTTTAAAAATTTCTATTTTTTAAGGTAACCATACATGTAATACTGATACAATCATCACATTTTTGACGAATTTGTAATTTTATTTTCTACCTTTTCAGGTTCCTTGCTACTCTGCATGGTCATGTTCAATATGTATATCAAATTGCTTGGTCTGCAGACAGTAGACTGCTTGTAAGTTCTAGTGCTGATTCTACTTTGAAATTGTGGGATATGAAGACGTACAAAATTATGATTGATTTACCTGGGCATGCTGATGAGGTGAGTAGTTAAAGAATATATGTTTGGAAACCATTATATTTATTTAATCATAAAGAAAAAGTAATTATTTTCTAAATGTGGAGAAAACTTTATATAATTACTTTATATACTCATAGATGTACTTGATTTATTTGGTAGTATACTAATTTATATAGTGTTTAAACATTTTAAACAAGATGCATTGCAGTGAGAAAAATAATGATTTTTACCATTTAATATGATAACAGGGGGCGTGGCGTTTTTAAAAAGTGCTTAGTTTCAATTTTCGTTTTTTAAAAGCCCTTGTAGGTGCTTCTTTCATTGGGTGTTTTTAAAAAGTGCTTAATTTTTCCTTTTTTAAAATAAGATATTTCCTTTGCCATGTTGATTTCCACTATGAATTATGCAGAAAGACACTGTTCACATTGTTAAATTAACCATTTTCATACTTAATTCAACCCCAATCTATTTCGACGCATCGTCAGTCCGTAGTGTATGAAAATGCCATTTGATTTACATGATTCGGAAGTTTTGACATGACGGTTAAAACCAGATAAAGTCTTTTTTTTAATAATTTAGCTATGCACTCTGGATAAAGTTAATTAATACATAATAACTTCGCAGAAATTTCAACGACTCTAAAACCTGAAGCTGTCAAAAAATTAAATTTTTGAAGAAAAAAAAACCTATCACATTTTAAACTGGGAAATACTGCTAACTACACAAATAAATAACTTTTCATCTTGTAACTTACTGTAACAATAAGTAAGCAGCGAGATTCAAGGTAAATAAATCTCATAGTTTTGCAATTATATTTCTTGTAAAAATTCTACCTCAACATAGTTGAATTTTCCTAGATTTATTCAAATCAGATTATATATTTGTTCAAAATACTTTTGAATGTAACCATATATGCAGTTCAACAATATAATTTAATAAGATGGTAATACAATACAGAGCCTTTATCAGGAATCCAGAAAAAAATTGGCTCGCATTTTTGAACTAGAACAATTATGGAAATTTCAGTTATATATGAAGTTAAGTAGAGGGAAAGGTATGGGGCTTTGATTTCCGAGGGGGAAATGCATTACATATGCTAAAAAAATACATGGCTATGTTTTAATATTTAAACTAAACTAAACTCAGTGGCGCGACAGCCCATAGAGGGCCAAGGCCTACTGTGCCCATCTCAGTTTTCTTGGGCTCTGGGGTGCAGGAGCAGACGTTCCAGGTAGGTGGTCAGCCAAACGCGGAACCCCTAGTGTTTAGCTCCCAAGCATGCTTGGTACTCATTTATCGACCCACTGAAGGGATGAAAGGCTGTTAATATTTAAACACAAAGTAAAAAAAGTGAAGTGGAAATACAATTTTTTAATTGAAATATGAGAACAGCTAAAATATGGCAATTTTTAATCAATAATTAAGTAGAAATATACTTAATTTTGCAGTACATAAATTTTTATCTGGTTCCTAGAAAATCGAGTAAAACTTTGCTCACTTCTCCCGCCATTTTGGACTAGAACGTCTGAGTCATCATTGAAGCTTAGTAGGTGGAAAGATGGGGGGATTCTTTTTCTTCCCCTTAAATCAAATGTGAAGGAGCCACAGATTTAGATAAAATGAAATAACTCAAAATCTCGATTGAAAAACTTTTAGTTTTAACTCTTTCAACGCTATCTAATTTTGACAAAATTTGTCCAAAAATCACCAAATATATTAGTTTTATTTTATAAAATATTTTAGGTAATTTTTTTTTATTTTTAAAGTAGAACTTTAGTTCTTTGTTTCCATAGCTTCTCGATAGTCTAACTGATCCATACTGATTTCCAGTTCTAACTAAACCACAATTTAACAAGACACGCTGAAGACTTCTGCTTAAAATCCCGTTATGCCACCTATAATTGCTATTATACGTAGCGACGAGTTAGCAGATTAAATGCTAAGAAACAAAGCTTTCTGCCCGATAGAAAAATCAATCGCTGTCAGTCCTAATCTCGATGTCTGAAAGTGAAATGCAATCAATACTAAGATCGCATGGAAATATTTACTTCTCCTGAAATCAGTCTCTGTCAGATTGATTGCAAGGTAGAATCGAGAAATTATTTTTATTTTTTGTTATGTATTTTTTTATTTTACTTTCGAAAATGAAATCAGTATCTTGTAAGCAAAATCAAATGAAACGAATCATTTAATTCTTTGCCTTGATTTACGAAGGGGAAATATAAGCAAACAAAAGGTGGTTGGGAAATTATAAGAAAAATACATTGGTATACTGTGTAAATATAATAAAGTTAAAATATAAATTTTTAAATAGAATACTAAAACAGCTTAAATATGGCTATATTTTAAGCCAATATTAAAGTAGGTATATAGTTAAGCTGCATTGAATCATTTCTTAGTGATCCTAAAAACTGTGAAGTTCTGACATCCTGTATAGTGATGGTCCCAAGCATTTACAATATTTGGTTCTCAACTGTAATTTGTTTTAAAAACTAAGTTTTTTTATGTAAGTTAGTTTATGTTCTTGATCACTAGTAAGATCATGGCTGCATGACTGATTCTGTTAATAATTTATATTATATATTGTGTTTTCAAACATTTTATAGTTCTTATGCAAAATGTTCTGTTCTTAAATTTTATGCATATGTTTTATAAAACATGTTTGTTAAACCTTGGACTAGTAAAATTCTGCTTCTTACAAAATGTATTATCCAGTTTTATTTTTTTGTGTCTCAAAATTTCATGGATTACTGAACAATAAAGGCTATATTTATCATAGCAGAAGTGCAGTTTGGAATTTCAGGGAAATTACTTCTGAAATTGAGTACTCAATTTCAATATAAAAATGTCATTAAAAAATCTATAAGTCACTAGCTTTCTAAAAAATGAACAATAATTTATTTATTAATGAGCGTCTGGCCTTTTTCTATCTAAGAATTAAATGTTTGTTAAGACACATGTCTTGTAATTTATAATATGTAATGTATTTTATTTAGATCTATGCAGTTGATTGGAGCCCTGATGGTCAGAGGGTTGTTAGTGGAGGAAAAGACAAAGTAATAAAAATGTAAGCAACTACAACTTTATATTTTAAAATATTTGGAATTTTTCCCAATTGATATGAGTTAAATAATAGCCACTAAAATATTTTCTCAAAATTTTGTGAAAAGTCACTATTTTTTTCTCTTGTTTACAAGGAATTGTTAGTGTTATTTATTGGATGTATCAGAGAGTAATATAATAATAATATTATATAGTAATATAACATACAACCTAGTGCATTGGAATTTGTTTAAAAATATACATATGTATATACTTTAGATCTATTTTAAAACACTGAATTTTTTTTGCTAAAAAAAAAGATTTCTTTGAAAGAAAATGTGTTAGGTATATTAGCTTATGCACACGATATATATACAGTGAAACCAGATAAGAACACCTATATGTAGTGACCTCTTCTATTAACAACCAATTTTGGGAGACACAGAATTTTTTCTGTAGACTTTGTGTTCAAGAAAGCCTTTAAGAGAGACCATCAAAACCTCTCCCAGCGACTGGGTAAAGATCTGTACCAAATGCGGAACTGGTCTAATAAGGAATTCACGAAAAAATATTAAAAAAGCAAACAAGTAGGTTAAAATGTATTAAAAATATTTGTGTGAGGTTTTTATCTAGTCTCTTTTTGACAAACCCTGTAAGAGATCCACAACCTCATGTTGCAGTAAGAGTGAATTAAAGTCAGTGCCATTAATGATTTATTTTTAGAGTTGAAAGTTAAATAAGAAAAAAAGTTATTTTATAAAAAACTAAGCTAACCTTTTCTCATTTTAGCATCGAACAATTAAACAAACCTCTTCTCATTTTTTAAAGATAACTAATTTTCACGATTAAAGATTGAATGCATTAAGAAACATTATTGTTCATTTATTTCAAATAGTTCTATCATTCATAATTGATAAATTTGTTTTTACTTTTTATTATATCAGAAGGGATAATTTTTATTGAAGCTAAATTTTATCTGCCAATCTGGTTTTTACGACGCCAACAAAAGTGGAATTTCTGAACCAAAGAAATAACAATGACTAAAATTAAAATAGTTTGCGAAGAATCAGGATTACCACAGGCGACTAAAATGCAACTATTTTTGCCTGAAAAAGCAACTATTTTCAGAGAAAGGAGACTATTGGGAGACTTTTCTGTACTCCTAGCAATGTTTTTTTTTTTAAAGCATAAATTGGGTGGAAAATCTGCATCCCCAAGATAGTTTCTGGACATACTGAACTTTTTTTTTCTTAAAAAATAAAAAAATGGTAAAAATTTTGAATTGCAAATATGAGTCTTCACTTTTTAACTTGTTCAATCTGCACAGATTCTAATGTAAGTCTATTTCATTTCTCGACCGCCTTTTCAAAAGCAACTAATTTGTTCATTTTTTTCTGTGGGGCAACCCTGCAGGATAGACTTTTGAAGTCAATGAAGGTAACCCCTAAGAATGACCAACCTCCATTAATGACCATTATACTGTGGAACAGAGCTCCACCTTTTTAATTTTTTGCAACCTTATAGTATGTATAATATGTTTTGAAATGCAAATTATGTAAGTAGTTTGAAGATTCACATGTGTTGTGTATTACACAATTCTAATTCAAAAAATTCTATTAACTTGCAATATTTTTGTTTTAATTATATTGATTTATTTTTCATTTTCTAAAATTTTTCTCTTTAAATTGGTCTCAAAAATCAGAAATAAAATGTAGCCTTTTATTAGGAAATTGCATCTAATTTTAAAAATAAATTAAATAATTTCTTTCTTTTTAGATGGAGAAAATGATAGGTGTCACAGAAATGTAGCAAGCAATGTATTGTTTTGTAAATAAATTATTTTTTGCATTTTAAATTAAATTTGTATCTCTGTATTTAAAGTATATGACTTGACTCTGAACACTATCAATAAACCATTTAACTAATTTATAGAAACACATATACATAGATTAATCAATTATTTTAATCCTTTCATGTTATCTAACTCGAAAAATAGTAATAGAAAGGTTTTTTTAATAGGAGCTTTTATTTTTTGCCTAGTGAAATAAATATTGTGGAAAAATTCACCAAAACTCTTATCTGAACTGTTAATGGTTGTCTATCGCTGCTAAATTAAAGAATTTATCTTTAATTTGAGCAACTCATTAACCCCAAAAATACTAGAATAGATATAATTACATTACAAAACATTTTAACTCTTATTATTTTTAATGTCGAGAATATAATTTTTTAGAATAAGAAAGTAGTTTCTAATAATATGAGGCAGACCTTGTGTAATATTTGTAAATATAAATTATAATTATTTCTCTGCTTTGATGTAAAGTAATTACTATATTAATTTCCGTTATTTGCCCAATTTTTATTTGTTTTTTTTCTAAGAAAAATGTAAAATTAACCTAGTTAACTGTATGCTTCATTCAATATGACTAACACTTGTATGAGTTGCAATTTCAACATCATTTTTCACCCATTTCCTACATTTTGATTTTAAAAAATATATTTCTAATGAATTATGCAAAGTACCATGAAATATAAAAATGTAGATGTTTAAATATAATTTGTGAGTCAAGAAATTTATTACAGAAGAAAATAGTAATCTGGGATTTGGGGAACACTTATAAGAAAAAGTTATTTTTGTAAAAATAAAATAATAACCTTGTGAGTAAAAGAAACAAATTAATATTTTTTAAAATTATACTATTTTCATTAATAAGTGAGCATTGGATATTAAAACCTGTGATGTCCAAAAAAAAAAAAGACTAAACAGAAAAATATGGTCTAAGAAACCTCTTTTGCTGATTTTGAACATTTTAATTATAATTAGAACCAGGATGTTCTTAAAAAAGGCCCTTAAAAATGAAAAAAAAAAAAGCTTTGTAAAATGTTTTTATAGTCTTATAAAACTTGTTATATATCAACTTAACTTTTTTTTAGCATAACTTTTTTTTTAAAAAAAAAAAAGAATTGTTTTTTTTAAATTGTAACTTGTGTATAAATATGCAATTTGAGAATACATTAAAATATCAATAAATACCTGATAAAATTAAATAAGAATTTATTATTGCATTGTATTTGAAATTTTTAAAATTGAAAGAATACCATAGTCCAAAAACGAAAATCCTTTAATCTCGAAAAACTTAATTCTACATCTTGTTATAGTAGGACACTTAACATAACAAAGTTAAATGCAAAATTTACACTAATTTATATATATAAAAAATATTCACTGGCAAAACGCTTTTAAAATGAAAAATGTTTTTTACAATTTTAATTATCGTTCTCATTTAAAACAACCTTAACTTTTTGATCTCTTGGTTAAAGTAAAAGGAACTGCATCTTAACTCTTCGTTATAGATTTATACAACTCTGAATACCCAATGTATCAAGTAACAATTAGTTTAGACTTATAAAAAATTAATATACTAACTTCATCACCTAAATTAATGGATTGAATTCACACATAACTTTCATAACATGTTTAATAACTAGAAACTTATATAAAAAATTAAATGAGAAAATTAAGTCCGTGCATTTTGTAGCAAGTGAGCAAAACGATTAGTAAGCATTAAAGAGGCATCTAAGAACCGTTCAACACAATTTACTAGACATGCCTGTGACCGACTATCTAACTTGGAACTTGGCTTGTCAATGCATTTATCCCAGCATATGTCTGTAATGTGATGTACCTAGAATCAATAAAAGTTGTTGTTAGTTAATATAAAAAGTTACAAGGTAGAATTTAATTTAAAAATAGTCAAAGAAATAAATTTATTTGTGATGAAGTGCTTAATAACTGAACGATTGTTTAAAAGTAGTAAAAAACTTAATGAAAATTTTATCCTGAGTTTAAGTTTGAAACCTCCTTTTGGTATGTAAGTTTGGTTGGGTCAGGATTGAATCTGTCTTATCTTTATCTAAAATCACATTCTAGAATATTGGTTGGACAATAGGCAAATTAAATTCAATTCTAATTTATGGTTGGAATATATATTCTTACATGGTATACAGTCAAACCCCGTTAACGCGAAATCGCTTATCACGAAATTTCGCTTAACGCGAAATAATTGTTAGGTCCCGTCGATCGAGTCTGAAGAATAGTGTTAATTAATTCTTTTAACGCGAAACCCAAATCGCAAAATACCGCTTAAGACGAAAAGAATTTTTTTCACTCCAAGTCAAAATTTCTTCTTTTACAAGAGTTTGGAATTAGTGTTTTGAAATTTCTACTCCTACCCTCGAATCGAGGTCCCATCCTTCCATAATTATCTCTTTTGATTGGTTGCTGCTATTCTGTTTCGGAATGTTCTTTGCACGTGCGTGGAAGGGGGTGGAAAGTAGTGCATAAGCACACATGATCGTGGTAGAGTCCGACTGTCAGTTGCCCTTGAAATTTCGTAAAAATGAGTCGAAAACAGCAATCCTTGTCCTTAGAGACTAAACAAAAAATTTTGAATGAAGTTTGTGATGGAATATTAAAGAAAACAGAGATCGCGACGAAATATGGAATTCCCAACAGCACGCTATCTACGATTATAAAAAATCGCGAAAAAATTGAAGTCGCATATGCTATCAATCAATTTGAGCCAGCTAGAAAGCGAATGATAACAGGGGGAAATGAGGAGATCGAAGTAGCGCTTTTGCGATGGGTGCGTGAAGCAAGGAGTCAGAATCTGCCTTTAACGGGTCATGTATTGCAAGAAAAAGCAAAAGTTTTTGCGGATGCTCTCGGCGTGACAAATTTCGCATCTTCAAACGGTTGGTTAACACGATTCAAAAAGCGTCATGGAATTGTGTGTCATAAAATCTGTGGCGAAGAAGCAACTGTAGATAAGGAGACTGTGGAATCATTTTTGTCTGAAAAGTGGCCTGCTCTTAGGAAAAATTACGCGCCACGTGACATTTTCAATGCTGATGAAACGGGACTCTTTTTCAAAGCATTGCCCTCCCGTACATTGAGCATTAAAGGAGAAAAATGCTCCGGCGGAAAATGCTCTAAAGAGAGAATTACTGTTTTGGTCGCTTGTAATATGGATGGGACCGAAAAATTGCCCTTGTTTGTCGTAGGTAAATCAGCGAACCCACGTTGTTTTAAGAACTTAAAAACTTTACCCGTTGTATATGCTTCAAATAAGAAAGCCTGGATGAATAAAATGCTTTTTAAGAAATGGTTAACAGACTTGGACAGGAAACTATTTCGGGAAAAAAGAAATATTTGTTTGATGCTTGACAATTGTAGTGCTCATAATGATATTCACGGACTAAAAGCGATAAATGTGTTTTTTTACCTCCTAACACCACAGCAGAACTTCAGCCGTGCGATCAAGGTATCATTCATAGCTTGAAGGTGCAATACAGAAAAGAAATGGTACGCAAGATGATCCATTGCTTTGATAATAAAATTACATTTTCTGTAAATCTATTAGACGCAATGAGATACTTAAAATGTGCTTGGAACAATGTTTCTTCTGAAACAATTATAAACAGTTTCAAGTGCGGTGGGTTCACAGATGGAAAAGAAATGAATCTTCAAGAAATAAGTGAAGCAGAACCAGAAACGTTGACTAATTTGATCGAAGAAGCGGAAAAACGCGGGATTCTATCAACCCCTTTGTTCAAAGACTACACCACTATAGACGAAGATTTGCTAACATCGGATATAACCACCGATCAAGACATAATCGCTGAACTATCGGCGAAAAATGATGATGTCGACATGGATACAACTGATGAAGAGTCCGATATTGAACAAGAAAATCCAGTTACTTTAAATGAGGCGACATGTGCAATGAAAGTAATTAATCGTTTCCTCATGCAACAAGAAAATGCTATGGATGCATTAGATAACTTAGAGCATATAAATGACTTTATTAATAAGTGTTATCTTAAGAAATTAAAACAGAAGTCAATAACTGACTTTTTTCAACCTTGATTCCGTAACGGATAAATAAATTCGTAATTTGGCGTTCAATTCACTTCATTATTTCTTCTCCAAATTTCAAGTTATTTTTAAATGTTCATTGTTTTTAGTATTTTTAATTTTATGTTAAATTCACTTAAATTTGCAATATGTCTTCATTAGTAACTTTTAAGAACTGTAATATATAAGTAATTGTTTAGTAGTTCAATAATTGTTGACTAGATGCCGCCACTACCTAAACGGTTAACACGAAATTCGGTTAACACGAAAAATTTCGGTGGTCCCGACGATTTCGTGTTAACGGGGTTTGACTGTATAATTGAAAATCAAAATATATTACTATGATAATTTAAAACTAAAAAGAGGGATAGTAAAAATTTTAAATTTTGAAGACCAGCAGTTCCCAAATCATGGGCCTCAGCCTACAAGTAGTGTCAAAAAAGAAAACTTTATTCTTTTTCTACTTCAATAGAACAGATATCAATAAAAGGTTTCTTACCTGGTTTTTCTACCCGGGTCGGTGCGTACCTAAATAAATCTTAAAAGAAATGACCACATACTCAAGAAAAAATACTCTTTCCAATTAGTTAACAGGTGTATATTAACGAAACAACACTACAATAAACAACACGATCTCTCGTTCGCCAGTAACACCAAAGCTCTCAAAAAATTGTTGTTCTGAGAGAGAGTTCTATATCCAGTGGCGCCATCTAGTATGTCATCTGGCAAGGAAAATGGTATTCTGTTTTTAACAAGTGGGCTATGGAGGTTGGTCGAGAGTCTCTAAGTCAAAACGAATCTTTGAGCTAATATAAATTTTTCGGAACATTCCTAGTACTTAGTCCTAATGAGTTGTGCATTACTTAATATTTTAAAATTAAATCTGCTTGTGGACATATGTACAGTACACTATATAATTTGTCATACCTTATAAGGTATGACAATTTCTGTTGTTAAAAAGTTTAGTTATCTGATTTAGACCTTCAAACTAGATAAAATACATTTTTTGGTTTGGTACAGTTTCAAATAGTTTGGTATAGTCCATTAGGTAAATATTTATCAAGAGAGTTAATTTAGCAAAAAGAATGAAACAAAATACAATTTATTATAATAAATTATTACTTTTAAAGAGTTATTTTTGCCTCTTTTAGTATTAGTCATCTTTCAGTAGGCTCAGTAAACAAAAAACATATACATCTGACAATGTAGTAAATCAATACAATCAATAGAACTTAAAGTGTTAATAAATATGATCATTAGTTTAATAAAAACAAACAAACAAGAATTGTGAAGCATCTAATAGCAAAAAATAATTGTATCTCTAAAACTTTCATATTCAATTAAATTTCGAAATCAAACTGCAATAAATGAAAATAAGGATTTAATAAATTTAAAAAAAATTAATTTAGTATGACTGTAATAAAAAATTGGACATTACATTAGTAATCTTTTTCAACATATTTAACATTTTAGGACTACCTAAATCTTATCTATTCCATGACAGATACTTTAAACTGACTTTCTTATAACAGAGTTGCATGCAGAGTTTACAGTGAATAATTTCAAAATTGAAAAAAGTAACACATAACAAATGAACCTACTTGTTCATGGAATTGGGTTTTCACTTTTTCAACAGTTAAGAACTTCTCTAAGTCTGCATCAACGTTGTTAGCATCAAGAGACATCCTAAATTTTAAAATTAATTTAATGATTATATGCAACAAATAATGATTCAAACTAAATTATAAAATATTACTATCAGGAGAACTATTCTAGACAAAATGTCTGCAGCTATGGAAATCCAAACACAGTTTGAAAGGAGGATGGGCTAAGATGAAATGATATACATACACTCTAGAGCATATTTAAATAATGGTAAATATAAAAATAAATTTTGAGTCTTAAGCCCTGCGGCAAATTTTTTTAGAGCTATCTGCGACAAATCTCCCTAGCACAAATATCTTTCTGCAAGAGACTTTTAATAATAAAAAAAATTTGCGTAAATAAGTGTTTACAAAAAACAACTATATATTTTTATTCAACTGAACACGTAATAATTTTTGATACTTATATTATAGGTGATATTCTCGCATTTTTTTGGGGGGAGGCAACGCATAATTTATCTCCTTCAAATTTTGTAAATATTCATAATAAAAAAAAAAAAACAATTTAACTTCATGAAATTCGCAGCTGCATTTGCCAAAAAAAAAAAAAAAGATTGATGACAAAATTGCCCGAATCGGATATCTCAAATGCGTGTTTCGTTTCGAGATTAGGTTGTTGTAATAAATAATATCGTATAGAAAATGTCGGATTAAAAGTCTATGGAGAAATCAATAACAATAACTGCCAAAAATTCAATATAATTATTGCCTTAAAAAGTAAATAAACAAATGCATGTTTCGAATTTTTCTATTGTTTGAAATATATCGGGATATTTGAAATCCACGTGAAAATTAATATCAATAACTGTCGAAAATACAATAGAAACATTACATAGATTTACGATACTATCAGCATAAATTGGAAAAGTCAAAAAGTGATTATCTAAATGCGTGATTCAAATACAGAGATGCCAACTGCTCCTGACACGCCATGATAATTAAAAAAAAAAAAAAAAAAACGGTAAATATCTACAGACTAAATTTTGCAAACATTTGACATGGTTGCTTTAAAAAAGATATAGCATGCCATGACTACTATAAAGTGGTGAATTATATAAATAAGCCTTTAAATTATTTAGAAATAGTGGTGGATAAAAATCTACTAAACCAAGAATCAAAATTGATAAACTACCACTTTAAGATATTTATTTGTAGTCCGAAGCAAGTTGGCATCTCTGCAAATATTACGTGTAAATTTCTGAAGATAAGAAAAGTATATATATATTTTTTACTTTTCAAAAGAAAAATCTTTCTGCAAGACCTTTGTACCATTCTGCGACAATGTCACCGCGATTCTTACGCGAGGTCTTAAAGCTGTGTATCTTTCTTTGCTTATACCTTCATACCACATCTTTTGAAGATAAAAAATAGTTTATTACAGCAACTACAAGCATCTGAAGTAATTTTTTATGGTTTTTATTTACCGTACATATTTATTTTTACGTACATCTCAAAGTTCATTAAGGTTAATAATATATTTTTCATATAAAAATTTTCGAATCAGTAGCTGCACTAATATGGTCACTAAGTTTTTCAACAGAAGAAAAACATTCCAGAATGGTAACAAATATATATGAATACAATTAAATAATAAAACTGCTAGCATCTCTTAGGTACAAGAACACATGTGCCACCTCTAGGCAAACTATACACGTGTTTTTTTAAAAAGTTGCAAGTTCAAATTTTAGTTGGCGCCCTAGCTATTGCAGATGATACAAAAATCATTATTCCGAAATATCCTCGATTTTATTCATTTTGCTTCCTGAATCATGCTTATCAACCATTCTGGTACAGATTCAAAATATTTTCTCAAACCAAACAAACTACCAATATATGGTGGCATCAAACAAAACAAATTTCTTAGAAAACTTTTCAAGTCTTCCCTGATCCCAGTGACTAAAAAATTTTTTTTTTCCAGCAATGAATCATCTTGCTATCATGCAACACATATTTTTCGAAAGTCTGTACTACCTGAGACTCATTTTGTATGGCTCTTGTCAGTCTAAGGAATTTGTTAAAAGATTATATTAACATGTTAAAAGATTATTCAACTGTATCATGAAAATATAATTGTTAAACATGAGATTTTAGACATAGTGAAATTATATGAGTAAGTTACTTTATGACAATGAATTAAAATATTTGGTAAATTATAGATTTTGGTAATTAAACGTTGAGTTTGTAGTTTCAATACATCATTGCAGCCACATTTAAAAAAAAGGGGATATTATCATAACTACGGCAAGTTGGCGAAGAGTCGCCGAGGAAGGAAGATAACGTTTCTGGCGGAGGGAACCAGTTTTCCTCTGATCATGACGTTTACGCCTCTTCCTTCTCATTGGCTCAAATTCCCTGACTACTCCTTAGAACTTATCAGTTAAGATATATCAGTTATTAAGTAACCGGTTCCGATTTCTTGTTCTTAAATAACGTGTACAAAATATTAGTTCTTGAATAACGTACTCACGGTGTCAGTTCCTGAAAATAAAACACACGTTTTGCAAACGTCTAATCTGAAGTTATTAATCCTTTTATTCTTTTTTAAAAAAAAATCTGTTTGACTCAAAATTAATGAGATTACATTTGAATAATAATTTTAAAAAGTCTTATAATGCACCACAGTTTCTTTTCCTTGTTTCTGAAATATAATTCATATTTGATTTAAACATTTTATTCATTTTTCAATAGGATGAAGATTTAAATGAACTATGCATTTTTCAATACAAAATGCATTTAAGATGGATCTGAGGAAAACGTTTCTAAGAAAGCTTAGACATTTAAATGTTTTACTTTAACCTTATTTTTATTATTTTTTAATTAGGATGAAGATCTTATGGCAATTACCTTAAAAGTTTGCAATTTCAAATGTAACGAAATTTTATAAGGTATTTTTATTGCAATACATTACTTATTGCTTTTATCGCTAAATTCACCATTTCAGATGCGTAATTAGGACGAAAAGAATAGATTAAATTTTCTTATTCCAAATGCATACTAAAAATTCTTCACAATGAAATACGCTATGATTCAATGAATACGCTAAATTCAATGAATATTACGCTAATAATGAACTATGATAGATTTGAGAAATGAGTTAGGGAAGCACTTTATACATTCAAAAAAAAATTTGCCTCGCTTGTTTGCTTTTTCAGATATATGATATTTTATTAAATCGTTTTTCGTCAAATTAAACATTTAATCAGAAAAAGGTGATAATTTTCAATTGGAAATATATATAAGAAATTATTCACAAAGGAATCGATACTTTTACGCAAATAATAAATTACAATAGATCTCAAGGAATAGACCTGAGAAAGCAATTAATACATTTAAAGTGCTTTACTTTAACCTTATTATTTTATTCATTTGTTTGCAGTTTCAAAAGTTATAAAAGTTTTTAGAAAATATTTATATATATTTCATTATCATACGCAGTAACTTTACTTTAACATTGTCTTATTCAAATGCAATTTCAAAAATGATAAAGTACAAGAACCAAGTCTTATTTCATAATTATACGACTAAAAAAGAGAGCAATTTCTTATAACATTACTAAATAAGATATTATATAATAGTATAAGAAAAAAAGGAATGGTAGATTCAAAATAAATAATAAGAAAATCTTCACAGAAAAATCAATATTTTTACATAAAAAATAATTAATTGGGGAATATCCTAATAAATGGATCTACAAAAGCAAATTATACATTTAAAATAATTTATCCTTAGAAGGCAACAGTGAACTATTTTGTTAATAAGAAATATATTTCAGATATTTTTGTATATAGTTTTAAAAACTTAAATAAATATGTATTATAAAATTAGTTACAGTGTCTTTACTTAAGTCAATACAGTGTTTCTTTGTTTCTTCAGTTTGATTATACCAACCTGCACTTTAGTTTTAGTATATATACATAAAAGTAAAATATAATTTACATTTTAGGGCTCTAAGAGAACTTTTGCTGCTTTTATTTGTTCTTTAGCATTTATGCTATTTTTAACCTAATTGATTTGTTTTATCCATCATGATTGCTTGCATCTTAAAAAATATCTGTAGTTGATTTATAGAGAAAAGTACAATGTCAACTTTCATCATAATAAACAACACTTAAACTTGAAAGAAAGTTGTTCGCAAGTATAATACTAGTTTCCATTGCACGTATTTCAATTATAAATTTGGAGTTTAATTAAAAAAAAAACTATAACTTTAAACGCGATTAGAAGATTTTGTTAAAATTTAAATCAAATCAGTAAAAAAAAATATTTCATTTATCTATTTAATTATTTTTTTTTTTTTACTGAGAAA
This sequence comes from Parasteatoda tepidariorum, assembly GCF_982258835.1. Taxonomy (NCBI): domain Eukaryota; kingdom Metazoa; phylum Arthropoda; class Arachnida; order Araneae; family Theridiidae; genus Parasteatoda; species Parasteatoda tepidariorum. The sequence goes on from NC_141763.1 coordinate 44,207,913, forward strand.
TTGAAAATAAAAAACATTTCTGAGAGAACTCCAAACAAGTCAGTACAATCAATGCATCAGAATACGACATCAGGTCAATGCTCTTCACAGTCTTAAAATTTTAAAATTAAATTCCAGCTTAGAGTTTAAGATTAGAACTAAAATTTAAAGATTTAATTAAAATTATTACTAAATATTGCAAAGAGAATTTTGTGTTTTTATATTTGTGTTACATAATCTTATAAAAGCACAAAACACATGATCTTATGAAAATTCTAACACATGATCTTATGAAAATTCTAACACATGATCTTATGAAAATTTGCAAAAAATTCCCCGAATCTTTTAATGAATATTTTCAATTCTGAAACTGTCGCAATATTTAAAATAAATAAATAAATAAAAATAAAAAAACGCATTGAGTTCTATGTTTCGTTTTGAATGTAACCAAGTCGCTAAAATGGTAATTATCATTGTTCCTGACATATATAACAGAAATTATTACTATCTCAATTTTTTTTTTTCATTTTCATAAGATCATGTGTTAGAGGCGACGAGTATCAAGCGTTACACCACGTCCCGTAAAAACGAATGAGCTTTCTTTCCAATAATGTTAAAAATCATATTTTAAACATCTCGTAACATTAAAGATTTTTTAACAAAATAAAATAAATTAGTATCCCACTTTTGTGAGACATATTCCAATAATCAAAAACTTCAAACAATAATATTTAATGACATATTAATCTTTTCTTTAAGAGACGAGTTTCATAAGAAACATTTCATTCACTTGTGTAACTTCTTTTAAATTCCTCTTGACCTTACATTTCTTTAAAGGAAATTTTAAGATGTTTTTTTCGTTAAAATAAATAAATAAATAAAATCTTCATAGTCAGCCACTATTTTATAATAGAGAGGGGGGAGAAGCAGTTTTTCCCCCATTTTTAGACAATGACAAAGGAGAGAGGAAGGTAAGTTTATTTATTTTTATAAAGCATTTTTTATTTACCCATTTCTTAGACAGATATTTGTTTATTATGATATTAAATATGTATTTAAGATTTCTATTCCCTGATGTATTTTTAACGTAACTTTTCCTTTTCTGCATTTTTAGAAATCTTATATTGGGTAAAATAATGTGTTAAAATGATTTTTCCATATTCGAAGCTATGAAGTTCAATGAGTTCGAATTTATTATTATTTTATTACATAGAAGCAAACTGAAAATTGCTTGAACAGTATCTGATGCATCAAAGGCTCTAGGATGGAAATTTTGTCTGACGATTCGCATGCATGAAGGGCTGTTGCGCTCCTGAAGAAGAAGATTCGCATGCATTGCGTATCCACTGTAGCTTGTATTTTTAAAACAGCCCTTTTCAAAAATTAATATAATTTATTATTTTACACGTAATAAGCTTTCCAAAAAGAGTGGACAAAAAAATCTGAGAAAATTGTGCAGTACTTTCCCAAAAATAAGGCAAATTTTAATTCAAAAAGAGAAGTCCGAATATATTCATTAACAAAGATATCAATACAAGAATGAGTCTTTTTATTTAGTATTTATGGCTCAACATCTTTATCAATAACACTGTTAGAAATGTTTTGTTATTCGTCTCAAGCTATAAAGTCAAAAATCTGAGGGAATGTTTAGTAAGAAAAAAGAGTATGATTTTGCGTTTTAAATCGTGTATTAAATTATTTGCACCTGCAGTGATTAAATTGCATATCTTACATGTGCCTCTCAAAACACGGAAACTGCATCTTAGTACGAGTAATATTTTGTCCTACTAGTTTTTATTAATGAAATATATCTTTGCTGTTATAAACTTTCAATTAAAATGAACAATGATGTATTAATAAACATTAAAAATGTATGGATAAGCTATCTTATTAAATATACAATATAGTAAGTAAAAATCCAATTTAATATGTATAAAAAAATTATTTAATTAATTGTGTATCAGGAAATTAAGCTTGTTTTTCTCTTGTTTTAATCTAGCCATACAGTGTTATTGTAAGTTCCAAAAATCACAATCATATGTGATGCCTTCAACTAGCAAGCAACATTATTTATAACAGAAGATTTTCGATTGCAATTGCTAAGAATACAAAAGAGGATCAATTTCTTGATTTAAGAGTTGTAAGAAAATGTAGCTGCACCACAACTAATTGCTAATTTTCTACAGAATTTTTTAACTTCTTAATTGAAATATTCTCGAGCAGCATGACAAATAAAAAATTTTGTTTTATTCCACTTACGAGTAGTGTCTTATTTTCCACCCCTATTCTTATTATCAGGGGTGATTGTGAGCCCAATTAAAAAGCCCTGAAAATTTCCTGAGAAAATCATTAATGACGCATTTCAAAAAATGAATATCTTTATAAATTTAAATCATTGATATTTTCACAACGTGAAAGTCTACATAAATTATATGCAGCATAATTTAAATTAATAATTATGTATTTAGTTTACTTTTATCTCTAATCACATTTATTATTTTACCAGAAAAAATATTTACGAATGAAAGAGATGCCAAGAATAAATTCTAGTTCTAATATTTTTAAATGAAATATACAATAGTTTTTATACATAAATGTGATCGATTATTTCTGTAAACTTCTGGACTGTGGATTTCCTGATCGCGGATAGCGAAACATCTGGAAACCCGGATTTTTTCCGGAGCACATTCATCTCTGTATTATTTTCAATTTAAAAATGGAAAGAGAGGGAGGGGGTTTCAATTTAAATAGTTTGTAAAGAGAGGCTTGAACTAAGCAAAGTATAATAAACAATAAGAGAAATTATGCTATGTTTACAAATAATTCGAATAGTCGAAAATAGTATTTTTTATTATTAAATAAAATGCAACTTGCAATTTATTTAAATCAGTAATTTTGACATGAAACTCAGGTTATATATCTTAATGATTATAATTTAGCTCATCTCATTTGTAATCTTATATAATAATTATAAATTTAATTTTTAACAATCTACATTGAACTTTTAGTAATCTATTATCAACCAACAACCATAAATTCCAAGGTCAGGGCTTTATTGCTCACATCCGCTGTAGCATTTTCGTCATGGTGCGGGGATTAGGTTCCCAAGTACCATATGATTAATGGATGGGAGGCCTTCTTGTGTCTTCATTGATAAGATTTGGTTTCGAAATAGTCAAATACTATATAAATATAATACACCATTTCTTACAATATATTTAATAATTCCTTTAAAATGTCCATTATAAATGGCAAAATTTCCTATAATTTACATAGATTTAGCAAATTTTTTTCTCTCCATAAATGCTTATAAAAAGTAATGCTTGCATTAAGCTTTCATTTTTATTTAAAAATTCTATCATAAATTTTTTATTTCAAACTTTCTTCATAACCACTTATCATCCCACTAAAAATTAAGCAAGCCTAATAATATTGCGATCCAGTTGCAGATAATAGATTCAGACTAAAGGCATTTGATTTATATGTAAGCATAAGTAACTTGAAATGTTAATATTAGACAGTTATGGGTGATTCTTTGGAAACATGACAATTGGAAAGAAAAAAAAAAATTTCAAATTTAAAATCTTCAAAATAATAATTTTTTTTTTTTTTGTATATTTATTTAGTTACATTTATTAATATCTTACAGACCGCAGTGTAGTTTATTGAAATTTGTTTAAGGAAAAATATTTAATTGGTGTAATCAATTAAATCTTCAAATCGAGCAAAATTAGTTGCAAAAATTAAAAAAATAAAAAGCTTTTCTTAAAATTTATAAATACAAAAATCAAATAAGAGCTGGGTCGTAGAGAGAATTTGTAATCTGACTCAACTAAAAATAAATAACCTTTTCCTAACTTTTCAATAAATTCTGCATTCAAAATAATCATGTCTATAAATCGGAATTGTAAAAAAATTAGCCCAACTCCGATTATGAAAATGATTTAGACAAATGTTTATAATCATGAGGATAGAAATATTACTTTTATTAATCTTACTACAATCGTTTAAATTATTACTTATTACAAAATTAATTTATAATCTTTAAACGTTTTTGAGCCTATTTTTTTTTTTTTACTAAAATATTAAAAAAGTACACATAAAGCTATTGAGACTGAGGGACAATCTAGCTATTGATTTTCTGGAAACGGCAAAACGTTATGATTAAATGAAAATAAATAATATTAATTGCGAAAATATAAATCACCATTGAGATAATAAAAAAAAAGGGGGGGGGAGGGAACTTAAATAGAAAGAAAATTGTAAAGAGGAACGAAATGTTTCTGTTACTTTAATTATTCTTTGTAATTAATTCTATTTTCACCTTCAAGGCGATCTTTCAAAACTATTTCGTATTTTTAGAAACTTTAATTCCTGATTTGGATTATTTTAAAATTAATATTGTCTATGGAGCTGTAATTATTTCTAAAAGCATAAATACATTACAAATAATAAAGTTAACGAATATCTTTTAGATTGATAGGTTCATATCATTGACGCATAATTAAACATATTTTTTTTTGTAAAATTACTTACTTTTTAAATAATTACATCCTAATACACTTTTATAATTAAAAATGTATTTATAATTATGATTTTATGTCAATCCATGTTAACATTGCAACAATTTTTATAGCAAATAATACATATTTATAAATTACTTTATTGAATATTTAACAAATAAGGTATCCTTCAGCTCATAAAATTCCTAAGTCAAATTTATTAAGCTAAGTTCTAAAGGTAAAAATTAAATTTAATGTATCATGGTTAGTTTCCTTCAATATTTATTAAAGAATCAGCTTGGGTTAAGACATTTATTTGTTATGCGTGATTGTGCATTAATATTTTTTACAAATGCATGTCTTGAATCTAAGATTAAATGAAAGTTTCAATGATCGGTCGGTGATTGGCTTTCTGAAAAATTTGGAGTCGAAAATTTCAACTATCAACTCTACAACTATGGTTCGAAAAATATGAAAAACTGTTTTAAAGATAAACTAAATATATAAAACGATTAATTGTAAAAAAATGTATTAAAAATTCCTACATGGGTTTTTTAATTTTATTTTTGGAAAAAGCATAAATTATTAATAGAATAATCTTTATATTGTGAAGAAAGAAGAGTTAAAATATCTAAAAAATATAATTGATAAAAAAATCGACTTTTTTATACTAAGAAATTTATTTGTAGTATACTCTATTAAGACGGTCAACTGTAATAGCATTTTTTCCCAATTTTTTTTATTATTAAAATCTTTCACACATTTATCTCTCATTTCCTTTATGTTAGTCAATAACTATTTTAAAGTTGCTTAAAGTTAAAAAATTAAAAAGTTGGAAAAAACGCATAAAATTTTATTTTACTTGCTGCAGGGTTCCCACTATCTGGGAAATTTTTCAAAGTGGTCGCAAATGTGAGATAAAACTAGATATTTTAAGCAATTAAAAAATATTTAATTTAAAGGAAATATATATTGGTGGAGAAAATAACTCAAGAATCGAATTTACGAATGAAAGATAAATTTAAGCATTTTTCAGTAGTCTTGAAAAATTTTAGCTATCACTCATTTATTTTTTCCAGTTTTTTTGTTTGTTTTTAAAGGCGTTTTATTTTGTATGTTTCTGGCACAATTTTTTTTTCTTATGTCGAGGATGAGTTCAAGGTGCATAAATCCCCATGGCAGAAGTACCTTGAAATCTTGAATAATCTGATATCTGACATTGTAGGAGTTTCATTTAATATAAAATTTAATAATAATCATTTAATAGAAAATTCTTAGTTGTATGGTGGAAATAATAATAATAAAAATAAGGTTGAAAAAATATAAATAATAGAAGAAATAATGATAAAAGAAATAAGAATAAAATATAATAAAACAAAGAGTTAGAAATAATAATAAAAGAAATAAGGCTTTTCATACCTTCAAAATTTGACGTAAATCAGGCACTTATGCACCAGTAATAAAGTCGGACATTCGTTGATCACGAAATATCCATGCATTTCACTCAATGAGACAGATATGAATAACTCTGTATCAATTTGCCCTTTACAACACTATTCTTAATATGCTTGCAATAAATTTTACTTACAAAGTTTTTTTTTTCTTCAAAAACCGTACTTTAAATTACTTTCAGATAGAAAAATTTAAATAAGAGAAGTTATTTCAAAAAATATAACACAATGAAAAACTTTTAAAAAAATACCATAAAGCTTCAAATTTAAACTACTGAGTTCCACACAGAATTTTCTCCACCCTCATCAAAAGAATTCGAAATTTCACATTTTTTATTAGATTTTACAATAATTACAAAGCATTTTATGTAACATAAATGCGAGTGAGTACAATGTGGAATATTTTTAACTAAAGAAAATTTTGCAGATACTAGACTTAATAGTTTTTTTTTCTAGACTTAATAGTCTTTATAGACTTAATAATTTTTTTTCATGTTTTTTCGTTTTAAAAATTTTCATATTTGGTTCTTTCAGCAGTCAACTTATACACCTGACATACCAAAAATTACAAGCGCGCAATCAAAAATATAGCGGGTCGACTTATATACCGGTATATACAATATACAGAATTTTATATTTTTACAATTGGGTAAATTATGTTATAAATCTTCATTGTAGTCATTAAATTTATGGTTATAAAAATAACACTTGCTAAGATTAATTTAAATCATAAATGTATAGTTTAATATCGTAAAAACAGAAGTTTCGAAATAGGCTATCTTTCAGTGCGTGTAGATACGTTGATCGAAAAATGACGTTAATAAAGTGTGACAAAATAAAAATAATAAAGATTACAAGTGAAGCAGGATGTAATGAAAACTATTTAAATATTTTTATCTAAGAAAATCAACTTCTGGAGTCGACTTGCTAAGAAAAGAATTATTTACTGATTTGAAAACAATAAAAAACACGGTATTTTTATCTGTTCCGCAAATAACCAAACAATTTGTCGATTCGGGAAAATATATTCAGCTTCAGTATTTTTCATTTTGGAAAAACAAAGAGTTTTGGAATTATAGGCTACATCTGAAGTTTAAGCACATCATAAATAAATGCTAATAATTAGGCTAATAATATGATAATAATTAAATGCTAATAATACGTAGCGGGTCCTAAAATTTGGCTTGGTCCAGTTATTCAAAACTAAACAGAAAAAAAGAAATCTAGTTGTATATATGTATAAACTACAGACGCAACTTATGGACGATGGGAGCTACCTAAGGCATTTGCAGTTGTTAATGTTAAACCTTGTAATTTTCAGCTACACCTAGAAGATAAGAGGATTCCTAAGTCAAGCCCAGCAACCTTATCAAGTCGACCAAATTCGATTTCGTGAAGAATTTTGAAGTTAAAACTAACGCGTATTCGTGGGAGAAGAGAAAAACCGTCCATTGTTAGCCTGATGGTAAAGGAACTCAACCGGAGAGAAATTGAACATATTGCATCGTTACCAATAGATAATTTTATTCCGTTATGCTTCAGTTTTATGTAAGCACGAATAATAAAATTTCCCGAGATAAGTTCATTATGTCAAAGATTAATTTTTTTTTTTAATATTATTTTATGGATGTGTCCTTCTTCTCAATCTTAATGTAACTTTCTGTATTATTGATTTTATTATTTGAATTCTTCAAAATAGAAAATTCGAAAGACTTCAATCTTCAAAGAAAGACAACCAGAAAATAAATAATTCAAATGCGAAAAACAAGAAGATTTTCACCGACATCAGAGTTTTTCAATTTAAATTGTGGGATTGATGAGAAAAATTTAGAGGAATCGTATTTCACCACTCTTACTGACTTTTTATCATTTATTTCTTTTATATTACATGTATAAAAGTAACAATTTAAAATTTCTTAAACTAAGAAACCTTATTCGAAAGTGAATAATAAAAAAGAAATTTTTTTAATTTTATTTTTCAGTTTCAGTTAATATGTAATAAAAATGGGTTAACGTCCACTGCAGATTGGTAAGCAACTATATCAATCGTCAACGACGATTAAGTGCACTATTTCCATCCTTTTTGATAAAAACCTTTAAGGTCGTAATCAGCTATATGGAATTAATAAATGAGAAGTCATAGAAGGGGAGAGGCGAATTCGTGAAAGCAGGACTTTAAAACTAGTTTATTATATGAACCTTATTGACCCTGCCCAATATTTATTTCTGAGATCAATTTTTGAACTCAGAAATGAATATTAGGTTGGGTCAATTTTATTGAAGGCAAATGCATATAATTGATTTATTACATGGCAGTTCCTTCCTGGCACTCCCCCCCCCCGACGCTGAAGTATTAATAAAATATCAGAATCTAGATTTCTGAAAAACCATGAAAAAAAGATTAAATGATTGAACCCATTAACCCTTTTCTATTGACACTAAATAAAACTTCTTTTTAATAATTAATTGAAGACTATAAGTGTTATTTATAGAATTCGAAACAGAAGTTAATACCGAGAAATTATTTGAGCGAAAAATATGTTGAAATGTTAATTATTAGGAGTTCAATAATTTTTAAGTTATTTAGTGCATCTGAAAATTAGTTCGAGGATATAAATGCATTAAATGTTTACATAAGGCGTTTTAAATTTTTACATGCGTAAAATTATTACATTTACAAAATCGGAGTTCCGTCGAAAAAAGTTGGATCATTTAGGGTTTCATAATCGAAAAAAATTTGGGAATCGCTGTCGTGATACATACATTTTTACTTGATGGAATGTTCTTATTATTAAAAAATGTAATTTACTTTGAATTTTATTCACCCTAATTATTGATGGAAGTTACTATTACGAAATAATTTAAGTTATAAAAAATTTAGTTTATAAGGAATATTTTTTTAGTCATGAAAGCATAACTTCAGTATTGCAATGGTAATAAATTTCCTCTAAGTCCCATTGAAGGGGGTGTAATAATTTCAGATTGCTCAGTTGAATAGGAAGAGAGCGGTCTTTTCTAGAAGATGAACTTTGACATTGATGAATTTTTCCCCCAGTGCAGCTGTGGGCTTAGGCTCCTCTAAGGCTGTGGGAGGAATGCCTTCTAAGAAAAAGATCACCCGATACTTTGTCAAGTTTCCCGCCGAACACTCCAAACTAACGTTTTGATTGGCTCGATAGAAAAGCGCGCACTTCTTTCTTTCAATATGGCTGTGTGGAAAGTTACACAAACTGTTTTTTTGTAAGAGTTTTTATTTGAATTAATAATTGTCTAATTCGCAATAAATATAATTTTATTTTTTAATTTCAAACTTCTTTTTTGTTAATTTAAGATTTGCTATTAAAAAATTACTGTTTATTTCCCCCCCTTCTCTTTCGACTCGATGTTTATTCGTAAATGAAGTAAGCTTCTTTCCCTGTATTTTAAAAATTTTATAGTGTATAATTTAGACGTAATGCATCTTTATTTTTTACTAATTATTGTTTCTTTAAAAAAGTAAATATAAATTTTAAAAGTAAATATAAAATTAGTATGATTTTGCTTAAAATTTATGTTTAAAAAAAAACACCATTTACTTTGCTTAATTTGTTTAAATAAGATCAAAATTGTATAGAGTATTATAATGTGTAAATATTGGAAGAAAAAGTATTATGTATTCAGTTTTAATAATTATAATTTAATATAATTCTTTAAAAAATTAAATATAAATTTAAAGTTAGTATGATTTTGCTTAAAATTTATGTTTTAGAAATCGATAACCATAAATTGAAATTTAATTAGAAATTTCTGAGGGAAAGTTTAATTCAATTAACTATTTTAAAAAAATTAGTTTTGTTTTATTAAGAATGTTACCTGAAAAGCATAGTATTTAATATGCAATAAATATAAAAATTATTACGTTTGCCAAACTTTCCATTTAGAATTAACAGTTAAAGCTTAACAATTTTAAAATTGATTAGCCTACTTGAATAGAGTTTCCATAAGTAAGTGTTTATTTATGTTTATCTTTGATTTTCTATTCGTTAGCCTTGTTTCTTTAAAATCCAGATTTTTCACTCTTGAACTATGTTTACATTTTGCATGCGATTTTTTTTTCTATCTTCTGTACCTGTTATTTCAATTTCTCCCCGTTCCTGATATCACGACGGTAACACCGTTCTTTTTTGGTTCTCTCCTCTTAGAGAGCGCCTTTTCTTTCCCCCATCTTCCCTTTTTCCGTCGTGATGTCATGATCGGGTTTCTCTTTTTCCTCCTACCCCTTGGCGGCCTATCTAAATAGGTCGCCAAAAAATTGGCGGCACTTGGCCTTGCCGTAGTTATGATAATCATCCCAAAAAAAAAAACAAATTAGGTTGTTTCATACTTACACTAAGTTTCTTGATTAAAAAACGAAATATTTATATGGGTCGGACACCGAATAATCACTATTTATTTATTCGGTAAACAATGCGGCACAGAGGACAAAATTTTCATCATACAGTTTCATATAAACACTTCCGGCCACCTATTTCAATTACGTTATGTATAAATCGTAAAATAAGCCTAAATTTGTGATTCAAATAACTGACATAATCAGCACCAAATCTGAAATAAAAATGAAGAAAAAATGATAAAATTCAAGTATTAATTAGCAGTTGTAAATTGAAACGTTTATTGAAACATGATTGTAAACATGATGCATCAACATTCAAGTTATTATTCGCAGCTGTGACTTTTAACACCTGGCGAAAATGGTGCCACACACCAAAAACACATAACAACTAAATGAGGTTAACCAGGCTTATTATGTTTGAAGACTAGCAGAAATAGGCAGCCAAAGTCTGTTTATTGTATTATCAATCTATCAATGCCGGGGCGAAAGTAATTTGTTTACATCAGATTCATTATCCTGTTTGGTTTATATATTTTTTTTCTCTAGCAATGAATTCTTTCATTCTAGTTTTATGTTTAATATTTTTCAGTGTTAATATAAGAAAGAGTGTCGGTGAAATAGATCAAAATGGCTATGTTCTCTATTGTCCTTGTATGGGTTAGTAATTTTACTATGATTTTTTTAATGTTAAAGATCAGCATTAATTAATTGTTTATGTTATGCGAAATGTTAAAAGATTAACATTTGGTATTAAAATTGTATTTTAAGAACAATTTCCGTTTGTAGGAATAAGTTTTGTGCGTTTAAAAAAAAGCCAACCAGTTTGAAGCAATAGTTTAAAAGTTAAGTTAATACATTTTAAGCTAAATCTTATGTGTAATAAGTATCTAACTTGGGTGTATCTTGTATAATTACTGATTTAATATGAGTATTTAGTATGTTTTAAGCTATTTATCACTGAACCTTCATGATGTTTAAAAGAAACAATTGTTATGCTGTTTTTAAATTTTCATATTGTTTGCATCACTAAATATTAATATTTGTATACTGTTGAAACAATAATAAGATTCGTATGAGTCATGCATCTGAGTTCTGGAATTGTCAGAAAATTTGTTTTTAATTCAAAAATTCACATTTTTTACCAGAACGAGAAAATTCCTATGACAAGCCTAAAAATTACATGCAATGAAAATTAAATATATTGTTTTGTATAAAGGGAAATTTAAATTAATCTAACCATTTTAGTTGTTATATTAGTAACACTCTAATTAAAGACGCTGCATGACAGAAAAATTCATTATTGTGCTAATTTCATACAATTATAACTTTTAGGGATGTCTTTTTATATTTATTTTAAATAACTGTTAAAGTTGTTTAATTAGGTAACTAAAAGATCATAAATGTGTGAAGTGCTTAATGAATATAAAACATATTCATTGAACAGTTTCAAACCGTAAAGTAAAGAAATTCGAGTTAATGTGTTTCATTTTATCAGTAGGTACTACACGAATGCAGTGTTTTCATTACAGAAAAAAAATGGATGAGAATTTCTCACCCTTTCTCAAATACAGGGTGAGATTTCAAAAAGTTAAGTGAGATTTCTAAAAATTTAAAAAAAAATAAAATACAAAGAGACTTGAAAAAAAGTCACTTATTTAATTATAATAAATTTTTAACATCTTCTGATTTTTAAAGCATTGAATATTTTTGCTGCATCGTCATAAGGACAATGTTCTACATCTACTTTTTCATTAGCTATTCTCATTAGACTGCTCAAATGCGTATTTGTTTCGTTTTGATCGTTTCTGCCCACATTTGTTTCATTTTCATTTGTCCGTTTCGGAGTAGAAGATATTACCTTTACAAGATATTTGTCCATCTTACATTAATGCGCAAAAAATTTGAGCGTCTTACATGAAGAAAAATGCGTTCTGAAAGAGGTTCCGTGGCTGTTGTTCTTAAATGTTCTGAACAATTCTGGTAAATAGGGAAGCTAGATAATGGGGCAGATGTAGAAAAAAATGAAAGGTACTGGAAGAAAAGTTGAACGGATTTCATTCTGAATGGCGCAATGAGAATTTTTTTTCGAAATGCGAGAAATTCGCGAATTTTGAAATTGGTTTATAGAATGCGCGAATTTCTTGCAATAATAATTTTTTAATGCGAGGAAAGAAAAAAATATGTGAGATTCTCGCGTTCTCGCATTGTAGTGAAAACACTGGAATAATATATAAAACTTTTTTTAAAAATTGTATCACTTTAATTTCTAGGCCGCTTTGGAAACCAGGCTGATCATTTTCTAGGATCTTTGGCTTTTGCTCATGCATTGAATAGAACACTTGTTCTTCCTCCGTGGGTTGAATATAGGACTGGTCATTCTAGATCGGTAACATAATATTTTATATGTGATTTAATAACTAGTATTTGATTCCATTTGACTTAATTTTTCTTATATAACTTATATTTGACGTAAAATTATTACATAATTATTTTTCATAATCATTTGCAGATGTTTAATTTTGTTTTATATATAATTGTAATTTGGTAGGATGAACATCCATATTTTTAATATTTCTATTTTATTTTTTCTTATGTTAAGGTTACATACAATTGTTCTTATGAATAACTATTGTTTTTACTTTGTAAATAGTTTTATATACATTAAACTATTTTATGAGTGTGTGTAATTAATTATATGAAAAGTAAATGAATCATGCTAATTCATCATCATCGATATTCTTTTCACGCCAGTCTAGTGTATAAGGCTTTAAGTCTCATTCTCCATGACTTGCGGTTTAAAACAGCCTCTATAGCCAAGCTAGACCATTCAAGGTCATCTCTGTCACTCACTATCATTCTTTACCATGTTAGTGTCAGCATTTCTCGCAGATGCTTTTCCATTATTCAGTTTTTTGATGGTGGCTTTAATCTCTGCTACAGATACGTCGCTCATGGCAACATTCAACATTGGTATTACATTATTGAAAGAAGATGTGTTTGTTACTGTGTTACTCTTCTTATTTAATATCTCCTCAAAATGTTCTTTCCATCCATCTGAGATATCTTGCTCTTGAGTTAATAAGACACCTTATTTATTTTTAATAGCACTTTCACAATTTTGAAATTTGTCGCTAGTTTTTTTTTGTGATTTTATAAACATATTATACCAATGTCTGAAGGGGGTTTCTGTTAACGTGGTGAACTGACTTTTTTATTTCTTTCTGTGCAAGATGATGTTCCATCTGTTATTTCTTAAGAAGTCTTTCAGAGTTAGTGTTGTTAATTTTGTTTTGAGTTTTCTTTCGTTCCTCTATGAAGTTGAGTGTGCCTGCTGGAATCCATTGAATTAGAAATCATGCTAATTAGATAGAGTAATATGTCTGAACATTTTCACGAAACGCTCAGACATATTTCATAAAAATTGTTCATTTCATTAACTCATTTAAATAATTATTTGTTCAGGACTGAAACAGTGGTTAGTTGGTTTAGGACCACCAAAATTTCACTCAGACCATGATAAAATATTCTATCAGTGGTCTTCCAGACCAGCAATTGGTGTAAAAGAATGTTTTATTGTTTTAGTTTTTTGATTTTTGTCACAGAATAGCATATTTTGTCATAATTGTGAGCATTACACATTCTCTGTTTTCTAATTTTGCCTTTTAATTCACTTGGTAACTTTAAAAAAAAAAAAGAAAATCAAATAGAGACATATAAACAACTCAATGAAAATGTGTACTGGCTAGTAATATCTTTTAGTTAATGGTCATTTGGTTTAGTGACTAAATTTTCTTAATTTCTATCCTAGTTCATTGATTCATTTTTAAATAAAAAAAATTATTATTTTAGGTTAGATGACTGATTAATAGTTTCTAATTTTATACAATCATCTTTGCCTGCTGTTTTTAACTATGTATCTTGTTTAAGCACTTTATTTGTAAGATAAACAATACAATAAGTTAGTTTGTCAAATACTTTTTAAATAATTAATTTTCTCTTTCATATTTAAGGTGCAAGTTCCATTTGACACATACTTTAAAGTGGAACCTCTTAAAAGCTATAATAATGTTATGACCATGGAAGAGTTTTTCAAGAAGTTAGCTCCAACAATTTGGCCAAAAGGAAAAAGAAAAGGTGTCTATCATAATATGTTTAGAATTTTGCTGTGATTTTAAAAATGCTTTATTATAATTTTTGTACTTTTTATTCAATGCTTTGTTCTGTTTAATTTCATCCTTTTTTTTTTAGAACAAATTTTATTTCTCTTTTAATTTGCCTCATTAAAATCTTTTTTATTATAAATCTCATTATAGTTTTCTGCCAATTATTCTGTTAACTGTTTGCTATGATTTTGTGTAAATTATAATTAAGGACAATACAAGTGGGGTTTTTAATGTTTAAAATTTGCCGATGAAAAAAGTTTTTTTTTGGGGTGGTGCTGACAATTTTTCACAAATGCAATATAAGTTTTAGGAGAAACTGCTGCTGCCAATTATGCAAATTTTTTCCCTTTCTCCCTAAAAAAATAATGACAGGATCTCTATGTGTTATGAGGAAAAGAAAAAACATAAAATTGTAAACCACATAACAATCTGTTATGGATTGACAGGGTCATTAAAGTTAAAACTTCACAATTTCAATGCCGACGGCATGATTGTGGTAATAAAGTCAACATAATTATTCCTTGTGAAAATTCAACATTGGAATATTACAAGGAATAATTGTACATTATTAAAAAAACCATCACAAACGTGTTGTATGTAGCTAAAATCTGTCTGATTTTTTTATTTATCTTTGCTACTTAGAGAAGTAATGTTTGGTTTGTAACTTTGAATGCTACATGGCTCACAATTCTGTTACAATATCCTTTAAAATAGAAATTTTTGTTTTGCATGTAATATTACATAAGGCATCATTTTTTTTTAAATTTCACTAATTATTTTTCTTTAAATTATAGCTTAATTGTAATTTTTCAGTTTTCTGTTATTCTGCTCGTGGGGATTCTGATGGATGCAATGCAAAAGATGGCAATCCTTTTGGACCATTTTGGGACACATTTGATGTTGACTTTGATGAATCTGTATTTTATCAGCCTTTACATTATGATGTACATTTTCATAATGTTGCCCAAAAGTGGAATGAGAAGTATGTATGTCTTATTATGTATATTAATGGTATTATTTAAAAGCTTTGATGTCTTGAACATCTTTCTTGTTTAATCCTTGATATATTGAAATATATTAATTATCTTCTTGGAAATGTGTGTGGACGCTACTGGGAGGCTAGAATCTTTTTATGTTATTTCTTGTCTGTAAATCCTCTTCTTACTTTATTATTCTAATCGAAACACTTTCTCACACTTTTAAATTCACACCCTGTCCTTAAATCTATTTTTGGCTCAACTATGCATTAGTTAAAAGTAAGACATTTTCCTCTTTGCTCTCTGTGGGAATCATGCGATCTATTTGATAAAACAATTACAATTACTAAGATTTACCTTATTCCCTAAAACGTAGCATTTTACGGATTTACTTTGCAAGAATATCCCTAACTTATAATCGAGTGGTAAAACTTTTCGTGTCCACTTTTATGGATGTTCTCTGTCTAATAATTAATAAATAAATTTTGCACTCTCCTTCCCTGCCTATGACCTGTTTTAATCCTTCCACTCGGCAACGACGTTATATATGTAAAGTGTGGGTATTATGTAACACTCTGTGTTCATACAAATATGTATACTGAAAGTTTTCTTTGTTACAAAATGTTTTTATTGTTAATAGCTATGTATATTGTAACAATATGATGAATACAATTCAATCGTTTGTGCGATATAGCTTTTTTTTTTACATGAACATTTCTGATTTATATAATAAAAATACTATTCTACCCATTTTGTACACATTCAATTTTTTAATACAGATTTCCTCCTGATCAATATCCAGTTTTGGCTTTCACGGGAGCTCCTGCCATTTTCCCTGTCCAAGAAGAGAACAGAGAACTTCAAAAGTATTTGATCTGGAGTGATTTAATTCTTAGAGAGGCAAAAAGTTTCATCCAGTCTATGGAACCTAAAGGACCTTTTATTGGCATTCATCTGAGAAATGGACCTGATTGGGTATGTTGTTAATGCGGACTGAAAATTAAATTTAAATACAACAGAGCACTTATGATCTAGGTGGAACTGGAGGACTTAAAATCTGGACGACTTAAAATCTGGATCTAAATCTAAATAGTTTTATATTTTTAAATAGCAGTTACAAGCTAGGGTATTGTTTTTTATGTAACATTTTTTTCACACTTTTTCTAGGCTTTGATTATCAATTGTAGTGTTAATTTCAACATAATATGAATGGCTTTTGCATTTATTTTTTTATTTTACATTGCTTTTCGCTCTGTTCAAAACTGATGCTAAGGTTTAACTAAAATTGTTAATTTTATTATTTCTTTTAAATATCCAAAACCATCAAGTGCTTGTTTCCATTTTCACCTTTTTTAAAAAAAAAACATTTCAAGCCTTTCAATTTTTTGAGGTGTCATTAAAGCACAACTTTTTAGTACTTTCCAGACATTTTCTTTCAAAGTTCTTATTACACCTACGAAATCAATTAGAAAAATACTGTGTGTAGTCTAGCACACATTTCATAAGTAAATGAAATGAAAATAGCATTACTTTCTTCTTTAATTTTACGCAAGCACAAGCAGAAAGGTGACATAGGAACAAAAGAAGTGATTTTTCATCCCTATAATCTATAAATCTTCGTTTAACCGTTTCTATAAATCTCTCAAATATGTGGGAAATTTTTTAATTAAGTAAGAATCTTAAAACAGGTTTTGTTCTCTATCCTCTTGATTTATTTTGCAATAGTGCTATCTATTCTTTTACTAATTTTGTTTTTAATTTCATAGGTAAGAGCTTGTGAGCATATTGAACACAGCCCACTTTTGTTTGCTGCTCCTCAGTGCCTGGGATACAGAAATGAGCTTGGGAAAGCTACTCCCGAGTTATGTTTTCCAACTAAAGACATAATTTTGCAACAATTAAAAAAAGTTGTTAAGGCTCAGAAAGCTCGATCTGTATTTGTTGCTTCTGATAGTGATCACATGATAAAGGATATTGAGAAAGCTCTGAAAGTAAGTAAATATTAAATTTGTTTCCAAAATGTATGGAAATGGTCAAATATCTCAAGATATTATAAAGATATAATGTATACTTTTCAAAAATATACATTACATCAAAAGACTAAAATTACATGTGTCAAGTATTTTAAAACATCCGAATTAAGGCAAATTGCTCATTTAATCAGAGTACATGTTAAATCAGAGTACTTGTTAAATTATCAGAAATAAAAGCAGTGATGTACAAAAAGAACTAGAAAATGTTAAAAAATGGCATATATTTTAAAAACTTTTATTTGCACTGATTGGAATAATGTTTTTGTGATTGAACCTTAGTACAATTTGTGAAGCATAAAATACATTATCAGTAACACCTATTGATTTCAGAAAAGTTTTCATTTTTTCAGCGAATTCCATGTCATTTGACGTAGATGAGGGTGTTTTAATAGTTCCTTCTACAATCACTGTAAGCAACATACTTGCACATGAGTAACAATTAGTATAGAACCTATTCAGTGGTTTGCATAACATCTATTAATTATTATAATTATGTAATTCAGGACAAAAAATGTGAGGAACTTTGTGTTGCTTCATTTTATTGTTTATCTAAAATCAATTTTGAGCAAACTTTTTAAAATTTGTCTAGCAGTATTATAAAAGCAATCTTTTCATAACCTATTTAAAGTCTAGTTCACCTTTTAAATATATTGAAGTTTATGTTATTGTTTGAATAAACTTAAACTCATGAAGTATCAATAGTATGTTTATTTTGAATTTTAGCTATATTATGCAAAATTATTTTTGTTGCCTTGAAAAAAAAATATTCCAGTTCTTTGAATTTTTTATTTTATTTTAGGTGACAGCTTATAAACTTCCAGAATCCAAGCCACATGTTGATTTAGCTATACTTGGACTCTCAAATCATTTCATTGGAAACTGCATATCTTCATTTTCTGCTTTTGTAAAAAGAGAAAGAGATGTTGAGAAACTGCCATCTTCTTTTTGGGCTTTCCCTCTTCGACAAAAAAAGGATAAAAATTCAGATGAGGCTTCTGCGCATGATGAATTTTAAGTTTGGGTCATTTAAAACTTAATTTTGTTGATGATTTTTCAAATTGCAAATTTTTATCACTTTATAAGAGATTTAAATTAATTAAATGTTGCATATTTTGGATAAATTTGTATTTTTATTGCATATTTAAGCTGGCATGAATTGGTGATTTTATACTTCCATACAACTGAATAATATGGTTTTTCACCACATTATTCAAGAGAAATAACTGTACTGTTTTAAGATGAAAATTCCTGATAAGCATGTCTCTCAGGTGTCATTATTTCAGGTTGAGACAGGTCCCACAACCCTGAAATACCCTTATGATTTTCTTTCATATTTTAGTTAGACTTAGTTTATAAAAAAGTTTCAATTGTCCTAAAGTTAAGTTAACTAAAGTATATGTCCTAAAATTTAAGTTTACTTATTCATGAAATTATAAATTTTATCAATCTATCCAAAAATTTAAGTTTACTTATCCATGAAATTCTAAATTTTATCAATCAATTGTAGGGTAAAATTAAGAAATTTTGCTATCGGTCAGTGACCAGTTGTCCCATTTTTAACAATGACTGCTTTTTACTTGAATAAAAAATAAAAATAAAACTTTTGATATTAATTATGTAAGGCATTTCTTACCAAAATATGGTAAACATATGAAGGTTAATTTCTAAAGTGAAGAAAAAATTTTAAAAGCAAGCATGAAGTTAAGTAATTTTCAGAGTATTATAAAATATTCATAATAAATCCATATTTATTAAATAAAACTATTAATAATAAAATGCATAAGGCATGTAGTTTTGGCGGGAAAAAAGGGGTGGAAACTAGCAGACAATTTTTTAATTTCTATTTGTTCTATTTAGTTGTCCTTTGGCCATTGGCAATTCTTAATTTTGCCCTATACCATCCATCCATTAGTACAAACTTGCTCACTGGCTAAAATCTCAGTAAGATATTGAATATCTTGCTGAAATATACTTTGAACAAATGTTTTACTGGAATATGAATCGGCTAAGTGTAGTTATAATGATAAATATAATCTAATTATAAATTCGACATTTTATTATTTTCAGTTATTTGATGTGCAAAAACGACTGTAGCGTTTTCAGTACCTTTATTCTACATCAAATGATATGAGATGGTATTAGTTTTATTTTGGTATTAGCTTATATAAAAACTAAATTAGTTAGTTTGAATTTAAATGTTTTTGTGATTTTAGCACTTATGTTATATTCCATTTTTGTAATGACATTTGATTATTTATAATTTTAACTGACATTTTTAATAATTGTTTGTAAAGATTTTGTAAGGATTTTTTTATGTTACATAATAATTTTGGAAAAAAAGTATAAATAGGGTAGAAATATCTGAACAGTTTTTTTACATGAAAAAAAAATTACTTTTAGTTTTTATAGCTGTTTCTCTTTGATTTTTTTTTGAAAAGAAAGCTCTCTGATAATACATAAGTGATATTTACATAATCTGCCTACAAAAGTGTAATACATTAATATGTGAAGAATTGCTTTGCATACATAAAATGTGAGTAAAGTTATTTTATTAACTATTTTCAAGTCTTCCAATTGCCTTGAGAATATGGAATCTAATCTATAGAACATACCTTAATATGAAATCTAAAACAATTAATATCTTTTTTCTCTTGAATAAAATAGACTAATTTCTAATTGGTTTAGGAATTGATGCACTTATATTTGTCCTTGTATAAGATATTTGAATTATTCTTGTTTTAAATTCGTAAAGGTTATTTATAAACGTAAAACTATAATTTCATAATCTTATTTTTAAACAATAATTTTAACAATGAAATGTTTGAAAATTTAATGAGGTCTTAGAATTTATGACTAAGGGCTTTTTTTGTAGCTAATGACATTATAAGTTCTAATTTTTATATTTTTTTGTTAGAATTTAGGTGACAAATTTATTTACCTTTTATTTTTGTATGTCCTTTTTTGTGCACTTCTTCTTTATTAATATAATAAATTTTATTTTACTCTTTTGCAGTTAGTTACCTCAAATGCAAGCACGTGCCTTAAATGTATGTGATAAGCCACAAATTTAACAGCTTTAACATTGATCAAAGTTTATATTTAAAATTTAGTTTTTGTCAATATAAAGAACATGTTAATTTTTAGTAAAATAAATGCATTTGAATTATTCATTAAGAAGCATTTTTTTTAGCTATTTACTGATTATAATTTGCGCCTATATGCGCTGGTTTGTATACTCATTTATAAATATTCCAGCAAATCATAAGAATAAATTGACTTGATCTAAGATTCCTGTTAAACTGCTGAAAGTAGATGCTATAGCATGAGATTGCTATATTGTGAGTGCAGGTAAATATCACAAATATTTACTCATAACTAATAAATACTGAACTAACTTTGACATAACCATATGTAATAACCACTTTTGATTTTCAATTATGTAAAGGGATTTATGCTTCACAGCCTTTTTGACCGAAGGTCAAGTCTACAATCTTGTATGGTAGGAACTTAGGGTCATGTACCTTTAAAGGAAATTCAAGTTGTATCAGGTTTAATGTGTAAGAGCATTAAACCTGTGGTTTAAAAAATTTCTCGAAGCTTTCGTCTCCATGAAAGTGAAACTATTATTTTAAAGTTGTATTCAAAATTATTTTCTTGGATATGAAAAAAAAATTAAAGTTGTAATCGCTATACTGGAATTAATAGTTCTGATTAAATGCTATGATGAGTGTTAAAACAACATTGAATCCATGGAATAGCTAACCAGACTTTACGTATTAGCTATTATAGAATAGAAGAGTTGATGCCTTACTAAAGAATGTAGACTTCATCACAAGATCAATATAAAAATCATAGATCTTAGAAAATCAATCTATCATTTCTCAATATGAAAATTATAGATTCAATTAAATTAAAAGTAGAAATTGCTTTTATTTTTTTTGAATCTATCTAAATCCTAAAACTGGCCTTGCATCAGAAAGGTTTTGGGTTCAAATCCAGGGCAAGGCACGGATGTTCTTTCATTCTCTGTGCTATCTGTCCTTACTGTAGGAGCAGCGTTGACCCACTTTTTTTTAATTTTCCTCTCAATGTTAGGCAAATGTGACATAGTTTCACCAAAAAGTCCTCCACAAAGCCTAGTTTGTCCCAATGCTTGATTTGGGAGTTGTCTTCTGGGTTGTGTTCAGTATTATAGGGCTACAGAGTTGTCCGGTTTTAAAATAAAACTTGGATGCTATTTTTAACTACTGTATTATATTATATGTATAACGGGATTTATGTATAATTATGATTATATGTAGATGCTAATAGATAGTTTTAATTTTATCAAGTAACATGACAGTGACATAACTTGAGACAAGATTTTGTTCTTGCAATATACTGAGATTTAAAAACGTTCCAAAATATTTTGCAACAAATGTAGAGTTATGTTGCATCACAATTTACTATGTATATCAATCTGTTTAAATAATTTGTATAATTTTAAATATTGCATGATTAAAAATTTGAAATTAATTAAATTTCCATCATTAAATAGATGTAATTAAAAAATTTGTTTAAGGAATAGCAGATACATTTTACGTTTATGACATTTTAATCAAGTGTATTTTTTATTTTATGATTCAAGTTTTGTTTTTATTAAGTATTATCAATGACCAACACCATAATCTATTCATTTTTTAAATATATATCTGTGTACATATGTTAAAATCTGTGATTAATTTTATCTGTAATGTATCGTATTTTTTACCAGAATTTTTAAAATAAAATGTATTATAAAAAGATCTTTTAGTTTGATTCTGTTTGTGTGTGTGTGTTTTTTGTAAATATTTATGTGAAAGTTTAAATTAGGCTTTCTCAATCTATTTTAGTTGTACACAGAAATCAATCTAAAGATCGGGATCACAACCTAAAAATCTTTTCTTTATTAGGTTTTTTAAATTGGTTATTTTGGGGACGCACACTAGTTGCTGAAATCTATAATTAATAGGATTGAAAGCTAAATTTCTAAGCATAATGTAGCAAATGGTATGTTTCTACATCTTTCTTTTTTCTGTACTAGGTTTTTCAAATTGGTTATTTTTGGGCCACACGCTAGTTGCTGAAATTTATAATTTATAGGATTGAAAGCTAAATTTCTAAGCATAATGTAGCAAATGGTATGTTTCTACATCTTTCTTTTTTCTTTACTAGGTTTTTCAAATTGGTTATTTTGGGACACACGCTAGTTGCTGAAATCTATAGTTAATAGGACTGAAATCTAAATTTAAATTTGTAACACTTTATAAAGATACAAAATTTTTTTTTGCCCAATTAAAACATTTTTAAGAGATTATTCATCACATGCTAAACTATTCGTCCTTTTGATGAAATAAAGTTTAGTTTTCAACTGCGCTGCTGTCTTAAGGATCTGCTTTGCTAACGATTGCTATTTTCTTAGTGTTTGTTTCTCGTGTGGTTGTCTAATGAATGAACATAAGATTTTATTATTATTTGTAGGATTTGAGCATTATAATGATAAGCTTCATTTTTAAATTGTTTAGGAGTGCGCTTATGATGTTTCTCTATCATGTGCTGTTACATAGTAAAAATTTGGGACACTTAAATTGTACAGATCTGAAAACAATATTAAGAGTAGTTTGGTTCAAAAATGTCACGTTTGGAAAAAGTGTGGTCTATAATTTTATGTTTCTTTAATTTGTATTTCAACACAAAGAAGAGCAATACTGCATAATTCCCTATTTTGCAGGGCGCTAAACATGAAAAATGGTAAAGGATTTAATTTGTATTTTATAAGAAGCCTTAACGATCTACTTTTCTAGATTCCAAAACCCAAGTTTGCAACTCATTCGTTTGCCACAGCTGGTTTACGTTTTAATTCACATATTTATTATATTGAAAACTTTTTTGTACCTGAAACTTATTTCAAACGATCTTAAAAAAAGTAAATTATATACTTTGTTTAAATAAATACAGCTGTTAGTTGCTACTCTTTATTAAATTTTAAGTAAGTGATTAATAATGTTTTATTTACTAGAAATGAAAATTATTCTAAGTATATGTTTGCAAAATCATCCAATACATTTTATTTACTTGAAGATGTTTTCAGCTTCATATCGAAGACTTACAACTAGTGCTAGTGAAGCTACTGCTGTCTTATGTGATAAGCATCCTCCTAAACATAAAATAGAAATAAAGACTAAAATTGTAACATGATATATTTGTCTTAAATTAAGAATGTAATAAATAAATAGTGGTAAATGCTATAGAGTACTGGGTACACTATACTGAAGAAATTAAGGAAATTTGATCGGAATAAATATTATGTTTACAGTGCAGGGTTTGCTGTAAAAGAATACCAGGATTAGTTTATAAACGCTCAGAAATAATTACGCTATTGAAATTTAGTCTAAGAATGTTAAGTTTTCCTCTGCTTATTAGATGAAATGAGAAACAGTATTAATACATAATAATGAGAAGAAACTTATATGAGAAGTTCCCTAATGATGGATTGGGTAAAATGGTCCAATTCCTATGCCTCCACAATGCTCCTATAATTTGCTTCTGGACTTCAATGTTTGGGGATACATTAAAAACATTGTATACAAGGCGCAAAGTAAAAAAAGAAAAAAGATGTCTCCTTACATACCTTGGTTCTAATAATCGGAATTTCCGAAAGTACGTAAAGGGTGATCTCAACTGTGCTAATTGCTAATTAACTAGCACTAACTATGAATTTTTTTTTAAGGATCGAAAAGATAATCAATAGTTATGTTTACAAATATTTACAACATTTTAAACAAGGTAATTTTAAATGACGAAATAAAATGTGAAAGCGTTTGGTCGAATAGTTCTTGAGAAATAGAATTTTAAAAATATGGCTTTTTTTGAAATTTTGTAACTCAAAAATAATTCAACCCATTTCGCTCATTTTTTTTTATCATTTAAAATTACCTGGTTCAAGAATGGTGTAAAAAGTTTTATACTCACAATTCAGTATTTTGTAGAAAAAATATAATATAATAAGATATATTTTTTTTACATGGAATTATCTTAAAACGAATTTTATAATGGTGTGCAAAAGTTTTTTTAATTCGCTTTAAAACTGATATGGCTTATTACATAGAAAGTGAAATCAACATAAAGGGGCTTAAACTTTTGATAACTTTCCTAAAGCAAAGCATTCCGAAAGCATTGTTAACTAAGGTTATAAATTTACAGCATTACCTTTGATAACTAAAAATTAATCCTGTTAATTATACAAACCCTGTTTTAAAGTAGTTGCGTAGGGCAGTGGCGGATCCAGCGGGCAAGATGTTGCTGAACAATTAAATGTAGAGCTGCGACCAAAACGTTTAGTTTCTCGACAAACACAAAGTAATAATAATCAGCCAAACCAGACCCCAGAAGAATATTTTCGGAAGGCTATTTATATTCCTGTATTAGATAATATTTTAACAGATTTAAAGGACAAACTTTCCCCAGATGTGATGAAACTTTTTAATTTACGAGTTTTTTTTACCACGGCAACCTGTTCTGTTACAGAAGAAGATCTTATAGCCGTTCGTGAAACTGCCGAGTTTTATAAGAATCTCTTAAATGCTTCCGTAAAAGTTGTCGAAACAGAATTTCGTCTTTGGGTGGCAGTAATGGCAGCGTGAAACAGAAGCAGGACTTGAAGTGCCCAACGATCTTTCCAAGATTATTAATGCCTGTGACATCGATTTGTGCCCATCACTCAATATGTTGTTGAGAATTTTAATAACTCTGCCAGTTAGTGTAGCAACAACAGAACGTTCCTTTTCAACTCTTCGATCTCTCAAAACTTGGCTTAGAGTAACTCAAAATCAAGAACGATTAAATGGACTCGCGTTATTAAACATTCATCGAGAAATTGATTTGGATGTATTATTTATGTATTGTTCTATTGTTCATTAAGAAAAAATGAATGAGAAGACTAGCATTAAAAACCCGTTTTTTTTTTCAAAAAAAATATATAAAAAGAAAATTTTTTTTTTATGAAAAAAATTATTTGTTGCGGGGGGGGGGGATCTGAATCTATGACCCCCCCCGCCAGGAAAATTTCTGGGTCCATCCCTGGCGCAGAATAACAGTTCAACCTCCAGATAACAATCAAATCGCTAATTGAACAATCAAAAAGTTTCGTTCGCTCCTGACAAATTGCGGAAAAAGAGTGTTACGACTAGTTTTGGATTTTTGCTTGTATCTATGGATAGAATTGAGTAAAATTTTAAAATTTAGTACTCTCAGATAGCATAAAATAATACTCTATAACTTTTTTTTATCTATTATTTTTATTTGAAGAGACAGTTTTGGATCACGGGTATGAACATGAGCGTAACGGTGTTTTACAGCCGAAGCAGGAAAATTTACTCGTTTTTGACTGCCGATTCTGATCAAACTGATCAAATTTAATGCATAAAGATATTATTCAAAATGGAATTTAATGCTCCTTAATTTTGGTGCGTGCTAAAATATGTGTACGATGCATTATTTAGATGTTATAAGGCAAAAATTGAAAAATGTCTAAACTTTCGTAGTTTTTTGGTTCATAATAATTTAGCTCACATCAAAAACCGTCTCCAACTCATATTATTCTTATTTGAGACGATTTAAGTTTAATTGAGGCCGAGTGGTTAGCGTGCCTGACTGCGGAGCCGATGGTTGCGGGTTCGAATCCCGTTCAGGGCATGGATGTTTCTTTCTCTCTGTGTTCTATGTCCTTTCTCCTTTGTGTGAATGTGACCAGCCCTATAAACGGGTTTGTGGTTGTGCGACGTGGGCGACGCTGCTCCACCGCTGTGGCTTCACCACAAGTGCTCACTGGGTAACGTAGCAGTTCTGGCACTCCTGGCCAATGGGACAATACATCCCAAGTGCCTGCCATTAAAAAAAAGTTTAATTGAATCATTTCTATCTAAGTTTAATCCAATCATTAAATTGAATCAAGCTTTCTGGAAACTTTCACTGGATTACTTCAGTAAGGGGGGATATAAGTTTGTTCCCATACGTTTGTATCTGAAAAATTTTAAACTGTGGTTTATAGTTTTACATTAATATTTTTGTAAAATATTATCTTTGTGGTTATAATATTTTTATAAAATATTTTTTAAATAATATTTTACCTTTCAATATCTTTTCTCTTCTCTTCTTTCTTGTTTTCGAGTCTGGAACTAGGTGATCTGCAGAATAAAAAGAAATTTTAATACGCACTATCAGTTAACAACAAATTGCAAGATTCGTAGTTGACCTCATTTTCCTGTAAAAATTGCTTTGTCCTTATTTGTTCCAATATTTAGCGCTTTTTGACGTGATGTTAATGAGTGATTAGAACATTTTTTCAAAAAAATGAAAATGCGGATTTAAAAATAATTGATTTAAAGAATAGAAAGACAAGGATTTTCGATCCAACATCTTTTTATTTTAATCGTCATCGCGGCAATGACGCGCCTTTGTCCCCCCCCCTTTGTGCTTAGAGTTCTTCCGCAGCACTAAAATTGAAACAAAACGCAAATTCACTTAAAATTTGTTTATTTTACTTTAAAATATAATAATCAATTGCAAACAATAACCGCATTCACTAATACCACAATAAAGCACATAGAGTATTCCTGGAAGACGAATTATCTCGTCCGTCGCGATGGAAAAGTTAACAATGCTAATAAAAATCCAAAATTCGATAGGGCCCCTATCGAATTTTGAATTTTTATTAATCTTTGGATTGCCCATTAATCTATACATGATGCATGCATATGGCCTTTCCCGCAGGATTCATTGTTTCAAACTTATTCAGATTTTAGTCATTTTATGAAAAAGAAACTCAATTAAAAATTATACGATATCAATTTTAGGTGATGAATTCAAGATTTATACGTTTATTTATTATTTTCAGCAAGTGCAGTAGCATATCTTGTAAAGCTACAGAGTTTCACTATTATTCATTTTTATCTTTCATCTGATTTTAAGAATGACCTATTACAATTTACAATACAGTCGATTTTACAATACAGTATAATAAAAGTTTTAAATGCGGAATTGAAGGAATTACCCACTGAATTACGTCTATACTAAAGTTAAGGGGTGTTTTCGTTTTGAGATTATTGAAAACTCTGCTTCAAAAATATCAGATTAAATAAGTATTGAACTCTATTATAAATTTTTAACTATTATATATTAAATTATTTATACTATTTTCACGAAGAATCAAAATTTTTTATGTAATGATTTCAAAATATTGGGCTTTGTTCTGTGCTCCATTAATAAAATTATGCTGGAACTGTTAAAACTTCCTGTTCTAAACAATGTTGTTGTTACTAATGACACTAGCCAATATCAGCAAACCTGCTTGGTAAATTAAGTGAATTTTTAAGGCAGAATGTGATTTTTTTTTAAAATTTAAGTGACGCCATCTATGGCCAAGAATATGAATTTAGTCACATACACGTTACAGCCCATTTTACAGGGAGGACCCACTCATACTCCATTAATTCATCCACTGATCGTAATTTCGACCTGAACCAGAAAATGGACAATCTCCACTTCAGCACTCCTAGAGGTATTGATTTGTTATGGAAACGTGGAGGAGTTAGTGACTCCTACTGATTTAACGTGCACCAGTCACCCTTTCTTCGGAACACGAAATTCGAATTTGCGTTCTCACGAACACGAGCCCAATGTCCTACCAACCAGGCCGTCCCTGTCCTAAGCAATGTAATTCCGAAAAAAAAAAATAGTATATGAGAGCATGGGTTGCAATCCACTAACCATCGGTCTAACCGTAGGCGGTTTTTGTGGTTTTCCTCTCCATGTAATGCAAAAATGAGTTTGTTTCACCGAAAAGTCCCCCACAAAGGCTAGTTTGCCCCAATGCTTTATCCAGGAGTTCCCATGTCTTCTGGTTTGGGTTCAAACTTACAAGGCTATGAAGTTGAACATCAAAAGTCGTAAGCTCAGAATTAGGTCGGCTGTTCAACGTCTATTATAAAACAAAATAAGAAAAGCATATTGCAAAATTTAGTGTAAAGAGTTAATGCCATTTGACGAAATGGTATCTTCGGATAGAATAAATCTTGAGCTAAAATTTTTGAATACCTTTATAAGTTCTATAGTTTAGGGCCTTTCACAAATGAAGTCACACATTTTTTTAATATTTTTTATCCCCTCTTCCCTTTTGCAACAAAATGTCACACTTAACCACACCTTCTCTTGCCGCATGAACAATACTTGCAGTTCAAGAACCAAGCACTGCACAAAAGATCATATTTGAAATTTCAATTTCTGAACTTTGGGTGTTTAAGTGACATTTATGAATGCGACAAAAATAATTATTATATGTGTATTTTGCTGATTCTAAGCATTTTTATTCTAACCAAAATGTGTGATGTCACACTTCTTCTTACTGCCTCTCTCCCCTGCAAGCGTGATATTATTTTTGAGCGATCTCTTAGTATTAAAGTTTATGCACTGATATTTTAACATTTCTTACCTGTACAATGCCATTTTGCCCGATGAGCAAAACATCCAGATGGTAGTTGCCAATTGAGTATCTCATCTAACCAATTAGGTTTATAAAAATCTTTAAATCCCCACATGCCGCACAAACCAACTGAAATGTAACAACACATGAATACATAGTTATTTTGGTTAGCATTTTTCTTTTTGTTATTTTAAACAAGTGTTTAATATCTTCATTCATGAAATATGAATACAAAAACATCATTCTCAAAATTAGTAATAAGATTTTTTTTGGGAAAAAAAAACATAAAAACAGAATATACTTGGCAAAATAGAGTAAATAAAATACACTATATGGAGAAAAGTATCAGAACAACCACTTAAGCCATCATGGTGCGTGGGTGTTTGAATGGTTTGGTCTGGGTACCTTAAACACTGTTTACACAAGGACAAAAAAAAGGCATTTGAAAGAAGACTTCTAACGTCACTACCTTGAAAAAAAAAGCTTTTAAAATTTACTTGATCTAAGGAACTCTTGATCTACAAAACTCCACCTTACAAGGATTTTATTTTATTTTATTTTTATAACCGTCGTTCAACAGCCTACCCAATTTTTGGGTTTACGACTACTAATGTTCAACTCCGCAGCCTTTTGATCCCAATCCGGAAGACAAGGGAACTCTCGGATCAAGTATTGGGAGAAATTTGCCTTCGTGGAGGACTTTTTGATGGAGCCTACCCGCATTTGCGTTACATGGAGAGGAAGACCACGAGAACCTCCCACGATTAGCCTGACGGCAAAGGGACTTTTTTTTTCTTTCCTCCAAGCCCTGAGCATGTACCTAGGTTATGAAAACCCTTAACCATATAGCCCAGGACTTGGCCGCTGGTCCAGCTCCACTCCAGCCTAAATAACATAATATTTAAAAAAAAAAAACTTTAGAAATTAAAAAAAAAAAAAAGAACAGATTTTACTGAAAGTGTGTAATTTAAGAAGAAATTAGACAAAAAAAAATATTATACATGTGAAATGCGAAGTTATTAAAATTTTAATAGATAGTCATTA
The DNA here is from genome assembly GCF_982258835.1 of Parasteatoda tepidariorum. NCBI lineage: Eukaryota > Metazoa > Arthropoda > Arachnida > Araneae > Theridiidae > Parasteatoda > Parasteatoda tepidariorum. The sequence continues at coordinate 44,237,931 of NC_141763.1, forward strand.
TCCGCTAAGAAGTTCATTACTGTTATTAATCTTTTATTTAAAGTATTGTTTGTAATAAAAGTTTTCTGCCAAATTTCTAAATTTGTTGGGCTAGGTTGACGACTATGCCAGGAGACAGTGTAGGAACAACTAGTGAGATAATGTTCAGGCGAACCTTGTTGGCCGCAGGTGCAAAGATCTGTATCTGTTATATGCAGGTAATTAAAGAAGGTTGGAAATGGTCCGTGACCCGTCAAGAACCAGATGACTTGTTTTGGAGGAATTGTTTTGAAAAAAGTAACATTGTTAATAATTTTGAATAGACGTCTGCCTCTGTCTGAATTATTCCATTGAGATTGCCATTTTGTTAGAAGAGAATCTTTAATACGTCGTTTAAGATATGAAACTGGAAGTGGGTATACATAATTTTTCGGTTGTCTCGTAGATTGTTTAGCTAAATCATCTGCTTTTTCATTACCTACTCTATTGCTGTGTGCTTTAAACGGCAAAGGGACTCTAACCTATGATCCGTCTACCACTGAGGATATTTCACGTCAGCACTGTGGTCGGTGCAAGCCGGATGCGGATTTCGTATAGACCGGCCATCGCCGGGATCGAACCCCGGTTCACCTCAAACCTGACAAGGATTGGAAAAAAATAACCACGAGATGAAAAGAGTCAAATATCACGATTCTGAATTCCGGTCCAATTCTGAAGTTGTCTTCGACTAGAAAGCAGGCTATGAAAATCAGGTTTTCAATGCTCTTTTGACTTCACGCACCTAAAGTTAGGCCTTGCGTAAATTTGGAGTTTGTTCCCGCGGTTGGAAACGTGAATTCTGAGGGCATTCTGAACGAGGCAGGCTGCTCTCCCAATTCTATGGAAATATTTTGGGAAGCCTGTTTCTCTCCCTGCAGGATACTTGCTCCTCTGTTTCCATTTACACATCAAGACATGCGCGGCCATGGTTTGACAAAATGAGTGGACTGGACTGGTCTTCTCAGAGCTCTGTTCAAAGACTAATAGAACACATTTATGGCGAATTAGAACGCAGATTATGTAACCAGTAAAATTGACCATCCTATTACTAGAAGCACTCAATTAAGCCTTGATGGATGCTTAGAAGTCAATTCACATTGCCACCTATCAAAAACTGGTGAAAACTCTCCCCGACCTTCTCAGAGCCCTGTTCTGTGACTCATAGAACACTTTTATTACGAATTAGAACGCAGATTATGTAACCAGTAAAATTGACCATCCTTACTAGCAGCACTTAATTGTGCCGTTATGGATGCTTGGAAGTCATTTCATATTGCCACCTATCAAAAACTGGTGAAAAATCTCCCAGACGTGTGCAGGCTGTCATAGATATATGATATTAGTATATGAATAAAGACTCTCCGATTCCTTACCACTAAGTACCAGCTCTTAGCCAGATGTGTAACTTGAAAAAAATAAAGTTACTTCTAAGCTGAGAGTTATGATTCCTTCTTTATGCTAGTCAGCGTTGATGGTAGAGGCTTTTTTCCCAATGAAAACAAAATATTTTATGCAGACGAGGTTCATCCAGAAAGTAAAGAACATTTTGAAAAAAGACATATCTGTAACGAGGGACCATTGCTTCATATTCGATGTTGTATTTTTTTAAAAAAGGACTTCATCATTTACGAACTGCTTTCCCCCCCAAAATGCCTGTAGTTTCGATAATAAATGAAGATCAATTATCTCTTTGTCTTCCACTCGGGCTATGAGATTTTCTCACATTTCTCCAAAAAATATGCGTGTAAATATCAACAAAGAAGATTTTTTTTAAATTAAATTATTTTACTTACTTTGTTCCATGAGAAGATCTTGGTGATTGAGGGGGAAATGAGCATTTTCTATTTCTAATGCATCTCTGTACACATTCGAGCATAGGTAGATCATGAGATTTGAAGAAGCAGTTTTTGAACAATTTTTCTAGAAAATAATTAAATTAAGTAAGAAAAATTTGTTTAATAAATAAACTCAAAAGCAATATTTTTTAAAGTTGTTTATAAAGCTGATACATTTAAAATCGAGTTTTTTTTAAAATTATTTTTACTGGTTTAACAAACTTACCATAGTCAAAAACTGCCAAAATAAAACTTGATGTGTTAAGACATAACCTCTTTGTCTTGGAGCTCTATTCAAAGACTCGCAAGTTTCAGTTATAACGCAAACATTCTTGCTTTCGCTTCTGTAAGAATAATATTTATTTAAGGCATTAATGTTAAAATGCAAGAGGTGTTATAAAACTGCTGATGGTCACAACAGTATGGGATAATATAATTTTCCAAAACAAACAAAGTATGAGGTGTTATAAAACTACAGATGGTCACAACAGTATTGGATAATATAATTTTCCAAAATAAACAATTTTCAAATACAAAGTGGGGTCTGAAAGCAAAGAACAGGCGGCGAGAAAATGTCGACTTGAGGAAAATGGCGAATGCAATAAAGATGAATAAAAAGGCTTAAGAATCTTTGTTATTGAAAATGTTTAAAAAAAAAGGCTCAACTGAGTGACCACCGGCAGAATGAACCACGCAAAAGTTCCGAAATTCCTGGTATTTTTAACTATCGCTAGTTGCGACGTTAATTCAATTGGACAGTGTCGGAATGGAATTCTTAATCATTCCGCACAGGAAAATTCCGGGCGAAATCAAGAGTTCGTAATACGCCAAACTGACATTTACTGAATTATAACGTAACGAGAGCGTCATTCTGATCGGAATTAGATTCCGTGAAGCTGGCAATAGAGCCCTACTGGTTTAAAATCTTTTCGAATAAAGCTTTTTGTAATTGTCGTATGCAGTTCTAAATAAAGTGGTTTCCATTTTCGGCGACTTAAGACTCCAAAATATTCAAACTATATTACTTTAACTTTCGCTTTGAAAAAAAATTTTTTAACAGGTAAATATTAAGCTCATACCGCATATTTCATGAAAATAAAGTATGATTTCATGATTGTATGTAATTCTCTGAAATAAGTAAATCGATTTTCGTAAATAAAGCAATATGGTACGGATACCTATTTTTAGCCCTGCTACTAATAATCCCGCTCAATTGTTAATTTCATTATGAATTTTAGAATTATTATAGACCTCATTTTAGTCCTGTAGCAAATTTTCTCTCTAATTAGTTTTTCCCCTTTGACTATGATTAAGTATATCAAAGAATGATTAAGTTGATAAAAAACACGTTTTAAAATATCAATAAATATTAATTAATTTCTTTAGCTCAACTAGATATTAACACTTAGTCCAGAACATTTTTTTCCGTTAGTTGCCAATCCAGTGATTTTATATTATTAAGTTAATGGATAATAAATATTACTTTTTATCTTGCTATTAATTTTTCCGCTGAATTTGCGCTGAAAAGATTACTTTATTTTTGCAATTCCCATTTTTTTTATCCTTCTGCTTTGATACATACCTAATTTTAAATTGTTTTATTATTTGCCACCCTTCCTAGTACCTTTACACTATTAGATTTATTAACAGTTATTTTAGAAGGGTATCTATATCAATAACAAACAAATGTTTACACAGAGATTTATGCTACATGTGCAAAGATGCTACACGTGCAAAGATTTTTACCCTGAGCCAAGTATCTGGTTAAAGCAGTGATCGCTGTTATTTTCGTTGAAGACAGATGCGGAACAGGGAACAGGAGACACCATGAAATCATGGTTGATTTTTCTAGTTGGATACCAAAGTAATCGTTCATGACGATACATCATTCGTCCAACGCCTGTAATTGAAGAGAAGAATGTTACATAATATGATACAGTGAAACCTAAGTTGACCAGTATCGGTGCATTGCTTTAGTGGTCAACTTAGTCATCAGATGGTTAACTTAAGGGGTATAATCATTGGTTTTTTATGAAATTATTTCTTAAATCGAATTTTTCGTATGCATGATGTTATTAATATTGTTTAGGTTATTCATATATTTCCTATGAGGGCCGTGGTAGCTTAGTGATTAAAGAATCAGACTCCAGTCCAGAGAGGCCGTGGTTCGATCCTCGCAACTCCGCAGAGACCCACCGATTCCATATACGCTTTCGTCAAATTTGTGAAATCGAAAGTTCTGTGGTGTGCCGCTGAGGAGTACCATCGGTTCAGGGATCTGGAAAAAATTTCCATCCCTTTCAGATCTATGTTTAAATTGAAGAAATGGCTTCAGGAAGGAGTAGTGCTGCCGTCTATCCAAGTAGATTTGAGTTAGGACCTACTTCTGCTCTTGCTATCTAGTTAAACGGTGCTCTCTAGTTAAACAAAAGGCGCACCTTTAGGACTTAATTCGCAAAAGGTCTATGGTTTGTTTAGCTTGTCCAAGTGTCATTAGAAACGACAAACATATATTTTTTATACAATACGAATCAAAATGAAATAAACAAGATCCGCTCTATCCGATCTATCATTAAAAAGTGGTAACTGATAAAGATAAAACCATAGTTAAACTTTCTTATTTTTACAACTATTTTAGTTTTTAAAATTCAATATGAGTTTCTTTCAATAAACAATGAGTTATTGTTGAGAGAAAATATCACAGTTTCTGAGAAAATAGTTGAATGATAATACGCTTTTTGTTGCCACTTCATCGGTTTTAACGTCACAAACTGTTATAAAGAACTTCATCACGCGCTGGCGCAGGATCGGCAGTGAAAGTGTTACTTAAATTTCTTTACTTGACTTTAAAATTTTAAGTAGTTAATACTCGATACAGGCAGCAAGGCTTAATGGTTAAAGCAGAGCCTAGGCTCTGGTTATAGAATGCTCGTCTTTCAATGAGGTGAACCGGGTTAGAATCCCAGCGACGGCTGGTCGATACGAATTCCGCACCTGGCTCGCACCGACCGCAGTACTGACGTAAAATATCCTCAGTTTTAGATGGAGCATGGGTTAAAGTTTCCTTGCCATTAGGTTAACCATAAGAGGTTTTCGTAGTTTTCGTCTCAATATAACACAAATGAGGCTTAGTTCCATCAAAAAATCCTCCAAGAAGGCAAATTTCTCTCAATATTTTATCCAGGAGTTCTATTGTTTTCTGGATTGAGTTCAATCTAGGTAGTTGTAAGCCCAAAAAATTGGGTTGGTTCTTCAACGACGGCTATAAAATAAAAATAAAATGTTTAAGGCTTTGAACTGTCATTGTGAAGAGCTAGGGTTTGATCCTCAGTAGGGGCTTGAAGCCCATTCAGCTTCTGAGCGTTGTGTACCAGCTTGTATGGAAAGCTAATGTAGTCTGTGTGCTATGTTGAGTACAGTGCCGCAATTATGATGTTGGTCACCAAATTGTGGAACCTTAACCTCCATGACCCTCCCCGGTTCATAACTGGTTGATGCGGGAATCCTTTACTTTATTTAATACTTTTTTAATGCTCAGAGTAGAGAAATTAACAAGTAGAATGAAGTATAATTTATGTTATAAATTTAAGGTGATTAGTTTTAAAAATCAAATATGCATATTTCGTTATTGATGCACATCATTTATTTACTATAAATATTTTCTTAAATTGCGGTTGAGGGCCGAAAACAGATTTATCGAATTGTCCAATTATTCGGATCGTTGAAGGATTATGCGTTTTTCTAATCTTCTTCAAGCAAAAGGTTTGTTTTCTACGAAAATGCTTCTCTGTTTTCAAAATATGTGTAAGGGGTCAAAATAATGACTTCTTTTATACTTTGGTGATCTTAAGAAAGAGACTCATATTCCTTCCGCCTAGTTTCAATTTTGGTTAGTAGTTTCGAATAATGTTTCTAATAAAATTAAAATTTTTAAGTACGCCATTTGTAATATACCATAATAGGTACTACTACAATAGCCAATCCTAAGCCTGGAAAAAGTGTGAAGGGTAGTTACATAGAAACATTCTTATATCCGTTTTTTTAAATTTGTCCAATTATTCGGATTTTTCGCTATCTGAATCGGCCGTGGCCCCAATTGGATAATCGGAGCTCTACTGTATGTGTACACAAGCACAAGAACATAATGTGGATTTAGAAAACTTAATGTTACTATTCATTCCATGTTTTAAAATTAATTTTGTATTTTTGTCTCACTTACAAAACTATTTTTTAGAAGAGTCTTTAATAGTTTTCTTTTATGGTCAACTGACAAAGGAGTTTAGGTTAAGCTTTTAATAATGTTTCCCCACTGTAAAATTCTTATACTTAACAACAAAAAAAATTGTTGAAAAATATTTTTCCTGGTTAACTTATAACTTGTCTTTCCAACTGGTTACGGCATTGAATAACATTTCTAAACAAATTCGACTAATTTTAGTGGTCAGATTACAAAGGTTTCACAGATTTGACTTATTTTAGTGATCACATTACAAAGGTTTCACAGATTTGACTTATTTTAGTGATTAGATTACAAAGGTTTCACCGATTTGACTTATTTTAGTGATCAGATTACAAAGGTTTCACAGATTTGACTTATTTTAGTGGTCAGATTACAAAGATTTCACAGATTTGACTTATTTTAGTGGTCAGATTACAAAGGTTTCACAGATTTGACTTATTTTAGTGGTCATATTACAAAGATTTCACCAATTTGATTTTGATCAGATTACAAAGGTTTCACCGATTTGACTTATTTTAGTGGTCAGATTATAAAGGTTTCACTGCTTTTATTTACAAAGGATAAGCTCAGTTTTTGGTAAGAGAGGTCAAATTAGACAGACTAGTCAACTTGACAGGTTCAACTGTGTTCAATGAATAAAATTTCTATTATATTATTTGGGTTAAGGAATGAGCTTTGGTGGTACCCTGATTAGGTCATTGAACTGTCTTAGTGAAAGAGAAGAAAAGAGTATAGAAGAATAGAAGGAAAAGAGTAGAACAGTAAAAGATCGGAAATAAGACACTGGCCCACAAAGAGTTATCGAGTCAATAAGAAAGAAGAAATATATTTTACAACTGCTGGGTCCAAATTTACAAGGCTGTGAAGTTTAACCTTAGTAGTCACAAATCCGATATGAATTTGTTGTTTAACGCCGTCTATAAAATGGAATAAATAAAGAACAAGTGGATGAAGGTTCTAACTGACATTTTAGTGAGTTTTAGTAAAATTAACTTTAAAGTTTATAAATTACCAATAGGAAATAAATATTATGCTTAACCATTATTTCTTGTCCATAGGCTTTCAATTAGGGAATTTGATAAATTCTTGATACTCATATAAACTGTTCGGGTCATAGCGTTCGTTCTTCCATTTTAAAAGACTCACAGATTTTAACGTCAAATTCTGCTTTCGGCTTGCACCGACCACAGCGCTAACGTAAAATATACCTAGAGATAGAGTATCATAGGTACAAATTTCCTTGTCATCGGGCTAACCCGGGGAGATTTTCGTGATTCAGCTCTTCATGTAAAGTAGATGTGGGTAAGTTTAATCAAAACGTCCACTGCGAAAGCTAATATGATCCAAAGCTTGATCCACGAGTTTCCTTGTCTTCTAGATAGGATTCAAAATTACAAGGTTACGCAGTTGTAGCCATTGATTTAAATTTGGGTCATCGCCCGTTATAAAATAAAAAAATTGTACTTAGCAGAAAAAATTTATATAATGTTTGCAAAACATAAAGAATTTGCAAAAACTAATATTGTAAGGTTGAATTAGGTTAAAATAAAATCTTTCCTACCAAAAATCAGAATTTGTTCAGGAAAATAATAGAGAATCTTTTTTATCAAAACAAACTTTATAAATGTAGTAGTTATTCAATTGTTTATTAGTAGAACGATTTATTACTTACTTTCGGCGTATTCTTTGTCATTCTCATACACAAATACTTGCCCTTCATTGGCGATATTTGACGCTAGATCTCGCAATACATTCAATTGAGGACGAATCAATTTAAAAATGTGTGGTTCAAATTCCAGGTACGCTTCCAATTGTTCTAAAATAGTAGAAAAGGTATCATTATCGTCACATTAAAGTCCTTCAACTTCTATTTCAAAAGCATACGGTCATTGTTTAATTGCATGAAAAGTTGCCTCAAATATAAAATGTTTTGTTAGTTTATGTTATGTAATGTTTAATGATGTTTATTTATCTAATATATGTTACAGAGAGCGCCATAGAGACTTCAAGTTAGCTGCATACAATTATAAAACTCATTTATCCAAAGATAATTTCTAGGCAATGTTTTCATTTTTCATATTTTGAAGTATTAATTTATTGAGTAATTGAGTAGTAATTGATGAATTTTTTTAAAATTTTGAATTTTGCTATTTGATATATATATATATATATATATATATATATATATATATATATATATATATATATATATATATATATATATATATATATATATATATATATATATATATATCAAATGAAGAATAAAACAAAGAAAAATTATAGACATATGAAAAAAAGGGGGGTGGGATATAATAAGTAAAAAAATAAATAAATAAATAACAAACAACATTTTATTAAAAAAAAAAATTAAATGTTAATTAAAAAACCGGAAAAAAAGCCGGAGAAAAAAAGATATAATCTTTTCTTCAGCCCACACGATTATATCCGCAAAACAGAGTGCGGATATATATATATATATATATATATATATATATATATATATATATATATATATATATATATATATATATATATATATATATATATATATGTATATAGATAATAAATAAATTAACAAATATTGAAATTATTTTACTTATTGATTAATCTTTAAATAAATGAGTATTATAATTATGCCAAAACTGCATTATTTCTGAAATCGAAATTAATCAAAGTCATTTAGAAATTAATTTATTTCTGACGGGTTTTAATAAATTATGTGAATTATAATAGGAAAATGTATTTCTCCCTTTTCTGTATTTTAATTTTTTTGTAATTCGTATTTATTATTTATTTTTAAATTTTATTTAAAAGCAATTAAGACATTTTTGAATTTTAAGGTGTAAATATTTTTGCATGACTTAAAAAAAATTTACATCAAATGTCAAAAATTCAAAATTTGATCGAATTTGGTCGAAAAGTTTCTAAGCAATATAACTTCAAAAACGTCGTATTTTAAATTTTTCATTTTTCAAGATGTAATCGATTTAAATTTATATTGCTGATAATTTTGTTAAATCAAAAATCGTGTAGTTTAAAATGATCAAAAGTTAGAATTAATTAAACTTAAATTTTTTATTAATTTACCTTTCGATTCAAAATTTGCTCAATCATCGTCAAATTAAAAATTATTGGAATAAATTTTAACTTGAATTTATCTTTTGATAAATGAATTGTATAATTGGGCAAACATTAATTTAATTCAAAATTAGAAATCAATTAAATTTATTTAGAAATTTATTTTCGTCCGTGTTATCATTAAATAAGACGATTTTTAATGGAAAAATGTGCGTCGTAAGCAATTTTTTGTTCTTTCTACATTTTCAAAACCTAATGTTCCTAAATTAATTAAAATACCACTTAGAATATTTTTTTACTGAGCTCTTTAATTATTAACTAATGGTTAAGGGTCCTTTTCAGATTTAAAAGAGAGTCTACTTCTTCTTTGTTAACTCACAGATAAATTAAACGCAAGTGGTTTAATTTATCCGTAATTATTAATATATTAAGTATTATATATTAATAATATTAATAAAGTAATATACATTAATAATTTACTTTATATTGATGATATATAAAGTAAATCAGAAATATGAAGCATATTTCTGAACATTTATTTTTGTTACATTTTATAAATTGAAAAGTGCTCCATTGAACTCAGTTACTAAGTTTTTAATTTTTAGGTCATAATTATTTTTAAAACTTTTCAAAATTCAGGCTTTTAAAATACTTGCAACTTTAAAATTTTAAATTTGGTAGCTAGGTTTTATAATCTATTCAATAAATAAAATAGAATAAAAAATGTTCAAAAATATTAATTAGTTACTTAATAAACAAAAAAATATTTCTTATTTATGAGTCATTGTAGGTTAACAAGTTTAACATTTCAAGTCTTAAAAAATACTTACAAATTTAAAGTTTTAAAATTGGTTATTATGTTAATTTTGACAAATTTAAAAAATATTCAAAGTTATGAATTAATTAATATGTAAAGAAGTAGCGTACGTATGAGTTTTCGTAGATCAAAGTTTTTATAGTTCAAGCTCTTTTTCAAAATTAAAGTCTTAAAAATAATTCCAATCTTTAAATTTAACATTTTGTCACAGTGTTTATAATGGCACAAATATATAAAATAGTAATATAACAGTTATAAAATGGCTGTGTATAACAGTTATAAAATGGCACAAATAGATAAAATGAATATTAAAAACATACAAAATACGCATACATGTTAAGTAGTTGCTTAAATAAACTTTGCTTTCATATAATTATCCATAGATTATAGAGGAAGAACAATCCATTTTCTGTCTGAAAGAGAACCTTTAAGCATAATTGAGTTATGTTATGTTCTTGGCAAATAGTTGTAACTAATATTAGCAAATATTTATAATCATTATTAATTAGTTTTAACAAGCATTAGTAATAAATTATATCTAACATTTTATCATTTTTCTTCTTTTAAGAACCATGAAATATATCTTCAGGAAAGAAAACGCAATATATGTAAATATAAAATGGCCCAAACATCTAAATTTACTTCAAGAAAAAGTTAATAAAACCTGATTGTTTGATATAGTATAAAGTCACGTTTGGTATAATTGATGGTTTAAGAAAATGTCAGGATTTAATGAGCTATTCTAAGAAAAAAAGAACTTAAATGAAATATGTTATGTACTTTGAATTGTGTATTTAGAGTGAGGTATTAAGAACAATCCACATTAAGCTTTTTCAGCGAATTCTTGATTACTGTGGGACCTAGAAAAACGCTGAAGGATTAAATACAAATAAAAGTGTGTAGCAAAGGATTCATAGTTTATTCTTTGCTTGACTAAAATAAGTGTAAGACAAAATGTTCTTTGCTGATCTGAAATACCACTGAATTAAAGCTTTTCTTTGAGGTGTCTTTTGTCGAATGAAAAACGTTTATTTTGGCGAATAATATGTTCTTTTTATAACTGCTTAGATTTCGAAACAGTTGTTCATGACTTATTGTTTTTGTCCATTCCTAGCGTCCTCTATGATGATTATGAAAATGGCGCAAATGTTAATATTAAGAAAAGCCATAGTTACTTGAAAATGAAATGTGTTTGCGATCTAAATTTTTAATATTCAAACAGTTACTCCTACACTGTATTATTTGAGTTAAAAAATATGCAAACATTGAGAATTAAGGATTGATTTCAATGATTCTTTTTCTAATTTTTTTTTTTATCTAAGTGAAGAAATCTCATCAAATTGGCGATTTAAAGAAACAGAAATGTTCAAATATTTAAAATATAGGATCGTTTTTAAACCTACTCAATGTTTAAATAAATTAAAATTAAAGCTTTGTGCTTAAAGTTTAAGATACTGCGGATTCTTTTTCTTTATTTTCTTGACAGAGGAGTTTTAAAATGTGCGCTTCGTTCCATTGATTTATGAGCCAAATACTTCTTATCTATACTTCTTAAATTATATATTTTAAAACTTTTTTTTAAATTTCATTACAATTATGTTTTTTAGAAATATCAGTTTTGGATACTTGCGACTCAAACTTACAAAGTGATAATATCTAAATAAATGATTGAAATCAGATTTATTTATGTCAAACTGTATTGGCTTCTGAATCAACAAATGCCGCGAATGATCTACGATAACGTCATTTGCAATTATCCAATTATCGAAAGTTGGAATAGCTCTCCTTGATTCTGTTAAGGTTATCAAAAATATTCCTGCTTTATTACTTTTAATTAACACATTCCATTAATTTTCAAACTGACTGTTGATATAGAGACGAACTACTCGTTCATAACAAATATTTATGTCGAAATACTATTAAAGTTTCACTGGAAGAAGAACAAAAATAAAATGAATCCTTAACATTCAAAATTTAGAGTGTAACAATATAGGAGAGAAACCCAGACTAAGTCTTAGTCCTATGTAGCACTTGATTAGAGCAATTCACTAATGACAACATTTTCAATGCCTTATCAAGAAAAAATTTGTATGATCACTTTGAAAACCCAAGAATTATTTTAACTTAACCCTTCACAGATCAATTCACTTAGTGTTTGAAACGAACAAACGAGCGTCTTTTAGGTCAATCTGTTTCAGTCTAAATGTGGTAACAGTGTTTAATATTTAAATGGGATCAAATGACCGAATTAGTTAGTTCAATAAAACGATTGGGGATTAATGATGATTTGGATGGAAAAAAAATCTACAATTGAGTACTGAATGATAAAAGAAAGTTGCTATAAATCATCTTAGTAACAAATTCAGACAAATCCAGATATGAAAATGATATTTAGAAAAGGAAGCACAGCTCTTTAAATAAAGTTTTAGAGTATCTGTAAAATTTCAATTACAAAAATTATAAACACATTAGTGTACACTGAGTAATACATTAGATGTTCCAAACCAGAATTTAAATGAAGGAACAAAAATTGCTTAAAAATCAGACAAATTAATATAAAGGAAGGCGGGATTTAAAATAAATCACTTTGATTTCTTGATGAGAATGGAAATATTTTTAAAACCTCAGCTACCTGAGGACAGCAATTGATATTTTAATCTTTTTTGTCAATGATTTATCAGATTATAATAACGTTTTCTTTTTAACTTCCAATGTGTATAATTCTTTACTTCTTCTTCAACGGAGGACTTTACTCTTTTTCTTTACTTTTCTTCTTTTAAGGATCCTAAAAATTTGTGGTTGGGAGATTCTGTATTCATGGGTATATGATAATGTGTCGTAAATATGTTATTTTTTTGACATGTAAAAGGTAAAATAAACTTTAGTTAAGATTAATTTGTATTTAGTTGAGATTATATTGTATCTTATTCAAACGGACTTAAGCAAAAAATGTGCGATTGTCTTAGCAACGAAAATATTTCAAGATGCGGACCACCGAAGATTCAAGAGTCGTCAACATTCACTTTTTCTAGAATTAACACGAGTTTAAAAACTTAGAATAATAGAAAGGTACAAGTCAGAGACTGAACTACATCCTCGAGTAGAATATATCAATCATTTGTAATTTTGTGGCGGTGAATGGCAACCAGCTGTTTGCACTATTCCTATTGGGTGATGCGTAGTTTGATCCCAATAGAAATGTATTCCTATTGATTGCTATCTAACTGATCGATCATAGATGGATTGCCGGTAGGCAGGAAAATGAAGAGACGTCATCAGCTTAGACTTTTTTATAGCGATTCTCAAAGCAGAAAGTTAGATAAAAGCGTAAACATCGTAGAATATAAATTCATTTGAAACAAATATAGTTACTGAACATTTGTCATAATCAAATTTGAATATTACTATTATAAAATTTATTTAAGTTATAATTCTTTTGATAGAAATGAATAAAGTTTTTTTACTTCTATTAAACGCAAAATTAATAGGTAATAAAACTAATCACTATTTTCTATTTCTCATTTATTGTGAAATAGTATAACTATTAAACAAAAATTATTTTCACTACATAAATCAACGCATGTTGGTATGGTATTTTCCATTTTTTATACAATTGATGATGCATATAATCGAAGTGTTTCATTCAACTATAATTTCTCTCTCTCTTTTTTAATTTTGTTTAAAATTTTAATGTCCTTATTAGATGTAAATGTAAAAGTTTGTTGTTTTATAAAGTTATTAAGAAATTCATTTTTGGTAAAAATTTTATTGCATTAAAAGGGGAATTTGCATACCCTATATCACTTCTCATTCAAATAAATAATATTTGTAGTTGTCATCTTTAATATATGTATATTTATACATTTTAATAATAATAATAAGATAAATTACTGTTAAGTTAATATAAATTACTGTCTAAATAATTTAAAGATTTAAGGTAAATGCAGAGATAAGCCACACTTTCTTCTAAAATGGCATTTTTACATCAAATTGTTCTTTAGTATTGTTTCCAGGTATAAATTCAATAAGTTTATGAAATTTTCCCTCTGCAGTAACGCAGGGAGATCTTATTGCCTACACAGAAATCAAGGTGCTTATCATTAAAATCGTTCAGCAGAGCAGTTTGAAAATGAGGCTTATTATATTTCCCTTCAATTTTATTTCTGTATAAAATGGATTAAAAATTATGGTAGTGTCTTATTTTAGACAATTATATGTTTGTGTAAAATGAGTTAAAAATTATGGTAGAGTCTTATTTTAGACTATTATATTTTTGTGTGAAATGTATTAAAAATTATGGTAGTGTCTTATTTTAGACAATTTTTTTTGAAGAATGTATTAAAAATTTTGGTAGTGTCTTATTTTAGACAATTATATTTTTGTGTAAAATGCATTAAACATTATGGTAGTGTCTCATTTTAGACAATAAAATTTTTGTGTAAAATCTATTAAAAATTATGGTAGTGTCTTATTGTAAACAATTATAGATATTTTTTAAAAATGTATTAAAAATTATGGTAGTGTCTTATTTTAGACTCTTGATGGAAAAGTGTAAGAAGTCTTTCTGCAATAGGCTTCATCGCTATCTGTGTTCTAATAAAATATACTCGAGGGAGGAATTGGAAAATGAAAGCAATTTTGAACAAATAACCAGGCATAACAATGTGGCAACAAGCTTAAATAATAAACTAAAAACTATGCAAGACAGTAGTGTTGAAAAAAGCGACGGAGAGCAAAACAAACATCTCCTTACAACCGAAGACATAAAATGTGCGATTTGCCAAGATATGCAAACATACACAGATATGTACGAATTGCAATGCACGCATAAATTCCATGCAATGTGCTTCATTGAATGGTTAAAGAGAAAATTTATGTGTCCAATTTGTCGTATCGATTTATACTTTCCATCTGATGAGTATGATAATGAAGAGACACTTTCTGATAGTGATGAAGAACTTTTATTGGAACTTTCATCGGCTGAGGAGTTTTGTGGATTTTATTGCTCTATTCAGTAACAACACTTAACCTCCATTACACATTGTATACACGTATAATAATTGCTTCAATTGAAAAAGAAATGAAAAGAAAAATAGATGATGGTACAAAAATGTTAATTATGGGATATGGTTATCGTTAGCAGATTTTGGAAGATGAGGAAATTTTCTATTTATACACATTTCTTAATTTTTTAAAAATATTTTTGTTCTATGATGTATTTATCTTTTATGTAAATAAATGAAGGTTAATTTTCATTTTCTGCAACACTGTTCAACTTTAAAAGTTATTAGCGAGGATGAAAATTATTATTAGAATGAAATAAATGCTTTCGATTACACGATTTTTGATAGCTCGGAATGAGCAAATATGGGAGATATAGTGGGGATAAAGTGTTATATGGGAGATAAAATAATATGGGGGATATAGTGTTATAGTGTAAGGATATTTTGTTTTTTGTCCAGATTAGAGCTTCTGCATCTAACATAGTTAGAGCGTTACGACCAGCAGTTTTAAAATTGAGTAAAAGAGAAACATTAAGGAGTAGAGTATGGTTCTTAGCAAAATTGCCCCCGAATGTCGCGTACCTACTCAGTGTCAAAATCAAGCCAACTGTATTCAACTATGTTTCATATCATTTTCTTTTACCAGTCAAAGAACACGCCAAGCTACAAATTTACTTAAAGGGCTGATTAACTGATTCAGCTCTTTAAATATAACAACGAAGCAGTTCGTTTACAAGATTTCGATTAAATATAACATCTTTATCAAGAAAACTAGTATTTCATCGAAAAGTGAAAATGGAAAAAAAAGCGTACTTTGGTAATATCCCATCGACCATTTTCGCCAAATCTAAGTTGGAAGTTGTTCAAATTTAAATATTTCTAATTTTTTTGCATACAAAAAGTAATTTTTGTATTTTGTCGATAACTTTATAATCAATTACAATGTAAAAATGAATTTTGAAGACACCAAAATGGCTTTGACGAGGTGTCGGCGAAAATGGTTGACTGGATAATACGTAAAATACAAAGAATAATTATAGCATGATAGGCTTTAAAAACTTACTATTTCCTGAAATATATGATTATTTATCATTATTTTAGCGTACAATAGATATTTTGGATAGTTGAAATTTATTTTGAAAAAGCAAGAATAATAAATACGTACCTATAATTCAGAGATTCTCCGGTTCATAATACCTATTCGATCCTTCCAAATTGAATCGGCCTATAAATTTTTGTTTCGCTTCTTTTCTGTAAATTATTGCCCTCAACTAATCACGGACTGTTGCATCATACCTCTCTAACTGCTTAAGTTACTGGGATTCGTATAAGTTATATGAGCTTTCCATTCTTGTTACTGCTCAGAAACATCTGAATACAGCATGACATCTAAACATGGTTTCTGACATAATGATGTTTTATTTTAATGGTTTATCCGATGGAAATGGTTTAGCACAGTGAGCTAGAAAAATAATCTTTGACAAGTTTTAATCTAATGACGTGATCTATCTATGTGGCAAATTTCATGGTTTGATACGTCAAATTAAATATTAAGACTAAGTACTAATTAAACTGAACTGTTTTAGTGAAACTTTAGTTAGACCCTATATATATTTGTCTATATAAATTCTTTATGGTCATTCTGTAATACCTCTGAAACATCAGATAATTATTTTTAGTACTAAAATAACTAAATTGTTGAAAATCAGTTTCAAAAAATTGCACGACCATGCATGTCGGGTTTTCTTGATAGGGGGGGGGGAGTCCTAAATATTGATATTTAGGGAAATGAGGTATTGTACCCGTTGTATTTTTTTACGCTGAATAAAATGGGAATAGATTAGAGACTATAATATAATTTAGAAGTTAAGATGGTTATATACCATTTTCTTAGTTGGTTTTATACCATATTTTAGTTAGTTTTATACCATTTTTTTAGTCATTTGCATTTTTTACATTGTTCTCTAGAAAAAAGGGGTATTGAATCTTGTGATTTTTTTCTCCCCTAAATAAAAGGAGCTAGAGCAAAGTTTAAAAGATACGTGGGCTTCATTCCCAAAATATTTATATTCATATAATTATAGTGGGAGGGGTTTATTTCCCCCTTTTTTTTTACTTAAACCACACACGCGAGGTTTTGCAATCTTTATTGATATTCTGACTGTTGGATGTCCAAGTTCCTTAAAGTATTTTTGATTTTAAAATATTCTTAAGCGAACGACATGCAAAATGATTTTTAAGTAAATTTTTTGCTGCATTATTTCTTTTTTTGAGATTGTATTTTTCCTGGCTCAGAACCACTTTTAACTTTTAACTACTTTTAACTAACTTGTCTACTTTTAACTTCCTGCTCTAAATCGGAAATATATAAGATGATGCTATATATCTATAGAAATATACACCGAAGAGCCATTACATTAAGACCACCCTCCATCTATAGCAATGGGCTCGCCCAGGGTTTCACGGTTTCTCGCCCAGGAACAATGTTTTCATGGGGCACATTAGGACCCATAATCCTCATAGAACAATCCCCGACGTCTGTAAGCTACTTGAACATAGTTGAAGACCAGGTTCACCCATTCATGGCAACAGTTTTTCGTGCGGGTAGATGGTGTTTACCAACAGGATAATGCACCATGTCATAAGGGTCGAATCGTCATGGATTGGCTCGAGGAACATTCCAGTGACTTTTAAGTTATCTCTTGGCCCCCAAATTCACCTGACCTTAATCCAATAGAGCATTTGTGGTCCTATTTGGAAAACTAAATTCGTGCTGCCACGCTACCCCCTCGCAATGTGAGGGAATTGCAGGACCAGTTGGTGAGCGCTTGGTACCAGATACCTCAGTCTACTATCATCCCCCTGTGGAATCAATGCCACGGCGGGTGCTAGTAGTTTTGAGGGCTAAAGGTGGTCCTACATGTTATTAGCAGGGTGGTCATAATGTAATGGCTCTTCGGTGTATAAGGTGATGCTACTTCTTTTACCTGTCCTCTGGAAATCCATAAAAGTTTAATCAGTTACAGATGGACCAATGAACACCAATCGTTCAATAATAACAGTGCAAACAGCTATGGTATTCACAACCACAAAATTAAGACAGTTGTTCGATTTATTCCATCCAGAGTTAATAGATCTTCTGGCTTGGACAACTCTATTCAAGTTACAGAAGTCTAATTTTCTTTATTATATGATTGTGTTTCTTTTAATAAATTACAAAAAAGCTTGGCGTTCGCATAAGCATATGTTTGTTTGGATTAAAATAAATGAATTAGAATTAATAGTATTTTTTATTATAAAATGTCAACACCAATCGGGTTATTCAATCTTTAACAATTTTGCTAAATATTCGCAGAAAATTTATCCTGAAAATTAAGATAGTGAAATTTTTGTTAATACAAGTTAATACGGATCAAAAATTACTAGGTGATTATAATTTATTTACTGTTGTTTTGTATCACTGTGGTATTAAGTTTAATTGTATTAAAAATACTTCAAAATTGTAATGAGTGAATTTGGCTGAAATGCTCTGCTATGCGTGTGTGCTTGTACACACGCATAGTAGTGCATGCGTGTAGCTGATGCCCTTTTGCACATATAATACTCTTGTTTGAAAATTTTGGAATTATAAACAAAATGTTTAACTGATTTTTTTAAATGATCAAGCACTTCTTTCATTTAAAAGGGATACTTACTGGGAAAACCAAAAGATGAGACCAAAATAGTGAATCCCTTGCATATGGTGAATTGAAACTATTGTCGAACAATTCATAAAAGAAAAAAATACACGGATAATATTTAATTGCAAATTTCATTCCGGGAAAAATGCTTTGAACCAGGAGTTCTCAAGTTTTCTAAGTGGCGAAGCACCGTTTAAATTGGAAATTCAATACAAAGCATTGAATTTAATCTCTCAACTATTTGCTGTATTAAAGAAATTGAATGACATAAAAAGCATTAACGATGCAAGGTGATCTCGTCATTTAAGATTGTAGGACATTAGATTTCACTGTTTAAAAATCTTCATTTTTGAACCAATTTCTCATTACAGATGGGAAAGCTTATCTATACATATTAATAAACGCGGCTGTGTGTGTGTCTGTAATCACAGTATATCGCCCCAGAAGCCTCGCCCAGGCACGAAACTCGGCACATAATTGTGTTTTGACATAATGAAGAAGTATTTTTTTTCTTTTTCAAAAATTTGGATTAGTTTCTTAGTTATCAGTCATTTTGTAAGAAAATCTATGCTTTTTCGTCTTCAAAGAGTCATATCCAAAAAACTATTAAAAAATGCATATACTTTTCTCCACTCTTATAAATGTATGCTAATGCGAACCTTACAATTGAAATATTAATTTTCGACAACTTAAATCAATAATATACGAAGGAATTAATAATTTAATTGTAAGGTTCGCATTAGTTTACATTTATCAAAGTGGAGAAAAGTTTAACTTTTGTATTAAAAATGTGGCAACATATTCGATACGTAAATAGAACGCTTCGCTTTGATATATTTGTCGCTGTTCATAATTGTTATAATAAGTTTCTCTTCTTCTTTCCACGCTCTATTTTTTTTTCTTAAGCGAAGACGATAATTTTTGTAGCAATATAGAAATAGAAATTGATACCATAAAAAATTATATAGAAATAGAAATTGATACCATAAAGAATTATATAGAAATAGAAATTGATACCATAAAAAATTAATTCGTTTTTGTGTTCTTTTCATGCTTCATTTTAGCTTTTTTTTTTCTTAAGCGTTGTAGCTATATAATATATAAAATAAGAATTTAATTGTTTTTGAAGGAACGATCACACTTACCTTGGATCTCTTCTGTTTTTCTATTCTTTATTTTTACAGTTTTTATTAAATGTAATTAGTTATTTTCAGAAAGTTTCAGTTTGCAGGTAAGCACTTATATTTTAATATTGAAGTTTAATGATTTGTTTCATAGTAATTGTTGTTCTAAAGTATTCGTTGACTTCTTAAAAACCCGATTACTGACATGGCAGAACCGCCTTTCAAAAAACTTTGTATTTTGTCAAAGAAAAAGATATTAAGAGATTCTCAAAGAAGAAGAAGGGCTCAAGAAACGTCTGTGGAACGTCAAAGAAGGATGAAACATGACCGAATTTCGACAAGCAATTCTAGAGCCCAAGAAGTATCAGAGAAACATCAAAGAAGATTAGAAGAGGATCGTGTCTCAACTAGCAGTGCTTTAATTTTGAGCTATTGGCCAATGATGATTTCGAAAGCAACTTTTGTATGCTTTTACAATTTCTGAGGCCTTCTTAAAAAAAAAGAAAAAAACATGTCTTCACAAAATAGTTATATTATAGGTTAGGTTACCATAGCAAAGTTACATCTTCAAACATCCTCAAGAGCTATAACACATCTGCAGCAGAACTGGATATGAAGACAAAATTGCAGGACAGGAACACTTTAATTGTCCACTAATCTTCAGATTTCCTGCTATGTTTTAAAAAACTTTATTTGTGAAAACCTTTAGCGTGGCGGACAGCTGGCCGCCTTAGGCGGCTAGTATAAAAATAAGACATACGTTTATGGCAATCATTGCAGATCCCCCTTTAGTTATTCTACTCTAATGTTTTCGAAAATTGCAACACCATGAAAGAATCGTTAGAAATCAGTGAAATTCATTCAAGTGGTACAAGTAAACGCGTGCAAAGGATTGTTGATGCCCTTTCGTTTTGAGAATCATTGGCATGTCTTACCTGACTTTAGATTTTATAGAAATGTCTGAGTTGAGATCACTTCATTAGCCTGTCAGCTGGCGATTCATCAATGGTCAATCAGTTAGATAGCTACCATTAGGAGTACGTTTCTATTTGGGTGGGAATAATGAAAACAACTAGTTGCCATTCACAACCAGAAAACTACGAAGTGTGATTGATTTATTCCACTCAAGAATGTATTTCAGCCTCTGGCTCGGACATCTCTGTGTTTCTATTCACAACCAACAGCTAGTTGCCATTCACTCATTTTATATAAAGTTTGTCTTAAAATGTGTTGCAAGACTTTCTTACAAAACTTTTCAGGAAAGCAGATGGAAATTCGGTGGTTCGGTAGTGTTGCTACTGCTATTCAAAAACCGATTACTGTCAATTATAAATTATTAAATTTTATAAAAATCTTTTGAAGATCACTACTATAAGCAAAATAAGTACGTGGTTTCATATTAATACTAATTCACTGACGTAGCCACGCTATCCGTGTTGATCTCTGAGCTTTTGAAAAGTAATTAAACAATAAAAAACGAGCAACAAAATCCTAAACATGAATCGTTTAAAACAATGGCTAATATTAAACTAAACATTGCTCCCGAACGAACAAATTAAAATTTAAACGATTTTTAGGATCACTAGTAAACCTTATAGTCGATGTCCTAATTTTAGAACCTAAATTTAGAACAACGGTTCTCGAGTTATAAAAAACTTAAAATAGCGTTCCCCGACTAGGATAGACGAAATACTGAATAACCATGTAAGAAAAGTTGAAAAAAAAAACAACCACTCTAACATACACTTAATTTTTTTGCCATAGTTTAGCAATTATTGTTTGGTTGCAGAAAATAATCCAACATTGTAGCAATCCGCTTTTTTCAGAAAATTGATGAACATGTTCAAGAAGATGCATTGCACAAAGTTTCACTCATATTTTAAGATAAATGAAAGGATCATGCCTAGGGAAAAATATCTCTCGACATCTGAAGACATGAAATGTGCAATTTGTCAGGATTCTCAAACCTACACAGATATGTACGAATTGAGGTGCACACATGAATTCCATGCAGTGTGCTTCATTGAATGGTACAAGAGAAAATCTATATGTCCAATCTGTCGTCTCGATTTACACTTTCCATTTCATGATGGTGATGAAGAAGAAACACTCGCCGATGCTGACGTAGAAGTAGTTTACGAATTTTTTGGTCTTATAAATGTGATTATGCTACTTATTACACTGATACTCGATTTGATTAATATATTGTAAACGTGGTAGTTATTAGAGAAAACGTGTCAACTGGATTGAATTAAAGAGTGTGTCATGACTATTTTGTAAATTGTTTTCCCTAAAAAAGTTATTCACATTGAAAATATCATTAAGCAGAAAAGTAGTTTTAAATTTTTTTTAGAAATATGCACAGGCATTTTTTTCAGAAAATTATAAATACAAAACATGGATTTTGAGATTGGTCTATATTTTGAGGTTCATACTTCCCTCTATAATATTGGTAATCCGGATCGAAGCGGTTTGCTTTCTTGAAATGCAAATAATCTTGAAAACCGATATCAAAATCCAATTAAAACATATACACGTGCTACAGAATATTTAGAGCAGCCTCGTAAAGTAAACCAGTTACGCAGTTGAGCGTTTCTGAAGTACCTCTACCGATACCCCGCAAAAATTGTCAATTTGGAGGAGTTTCTGCTCCTTCAAAATTTAAGCATACCCGCTCCTAGCGTAATGAAACTTCTATATTATTTTAAATTACCTAAATTATCTTCTTTTCTACTTTTAGTTGTTCTATAAACAAAATTTGTTTTTAATTTGCTTCTTCAATTATTTTACTGATTATGTATACATCTATAATCTTTAATTTTCAACTTTTTTTTCTTTTTAATAAATTCAAGATAACTTAGCTTTTACTCAAGTGCATAGCTGACAGCATAGCAGCCTTTTGTAACCAACAACCTAGCCACGTGATGTGATGACATCATCCACGTCATCATTAACAACTGATACAAAGTAGAGCCTCTAGAGTAAGGCTCCTATATATACTCTAATTCAGGTGCTCTACCCTAGAGGAGCCTTGATATAAAGTTGTTAGCTGATAAAGTTAATGGGAAGAGCTCGGTCCAAAATGAGATTGCATACACACAAAATATGACTTACTAGACAAGTTATTTATGTGTCTGAATGAACTTTAGTTTCACCAAGATAACTTTAAGAGACTGGGCAGGACATTTATGTGACTGAATGGACTCACACTGAATGACACTTTGCGACAAACGAAAGGTCAAAAGTATTTAAACAAAGCGGGACATCATTTATGGACGGCCTCTTTTACTTTAACTGAGATACATGGTTATAATAATTTAAGTTTCACTTTAAAAAGGTTGTTAAAAAAGAACGAAGGGTTAGAAAAGAATTAAATATATATAAATATACGTGAAACAACAGTTATTTGTTTTGTGCAGGAAAAAAAAGATAGTTTAAAAGTTGATTCACAATTCTTGACGTAATCGGAACATAATTCTAATCAAAAGACATGACATATTTTATTTTATAAGCGTCGTTGAACAGCCAATCCAATTTTTGGGTTTACGATTACTAATGTTCAACTTCTTTGTAATTTTGAACCCAATCCAGAAGACAAGGGAACTCTTGGATCAACTATTGGGAGAAATTTTACCTTCGTGGAGGACTTTTTTGATGGAACTAGCCAGCATTTGCGTTACATGAAAAGGAAGACCACGAGAAACTCCCACGGTTAGCCTAGCGGCAACGGGACTCTAACCCATGATGGATACCACTGAGGATATTTCACGTCAGCACTGTGGTCGGTGCAAGCCGGATGCGGATTCGTATCGACCAGCTATCGCCGGGATTCGAACCCGGTTCACCTCATTGGAAGGCAAATGCTCTATTCCCTGAACCATCGCGGCTCGACATGACATATTGATGGTACTCTCTTTGTTCAAAGTCCTTCTCCGTCGACTAAATGTGCCTTAGCGGATTAAAAAGACATCAGTTTTTTTAGTTACCGCTGTTCCAAATGAAAAAGAAGACTAAAAAAGTCACAGAAGCCGTAGAAAAAGCCACTAAGAAAATAAGTTCTTAAACGTTCCTGTCTCAAACAATGTAGAGAAAGTAAAAACTGAAGAAACCAAAACTTTTATTTTAATAACAGCACCTCAGAATAATTTTTTTTCAAAGCAATGATTTTTTAAGCTCTTTTTACGGTCAAATTAGGAACAAATTTTTTTTCGCAAAACAGATTCATTTAGAGATGCCTAGCTGACGTAACTTCACTTACCTGTCCACTGGAAATCCATCAATGATCAATCAGTTACAGATGCAACCAATAGGAATACGCTTCTATTGGGATAGGAATACGAGTCGTCCAAAAGGTATAGTGCAAATGGATATTAATTAAATGACAGTGAAATGCTGATCTAGTTTAGGCTTTGACTTGGATATCTACATTTTCTCACGGATGCTCAACTGAAATATTAGGTTATTCCAACCGGTGATTCTCTTCTTTAAATTTTAACTATGACCGTATTTCATAAAATTTTAATTTTAACCAACCAGCAACTCGTGTGCCCGCATAAGCATTGTTTATGATCAAATAAATGAATAAAAATTAGCTGTATTTTTCAAAATAGAAAAGAAAATTAAAATAAAATAGATAGTACTTGAATTAGATAAACTTCACATTCACAACAAATTTATCCTGAAAATGAAAGTCAAAAAAAGTATTTTTACGCAATTTCACAGCTCCACCTTATCTTAAATCTCGTCTACAGCTCAAAATCATCAAGTAATTACAATATAATTCAATTATTTATTATTTCTTTGCATCGCACTGCTTTCACTTATAATTGCATTTTTTCTGAATTTGATAATTTTGACTCTTGAACCATTAATTCATTACAAATTTTAATATTAATATAATTTAATTTTAATATTAGATCTAACGGTTAAAGTGTTATTTTTTAAAATCTTTTTTATTATTCATTGGATTTTTGTTTTGTTCCTAAATTGCCTGAAACACCTCATGAGAAATGTAAAATTGTTATCTAAAAAGTAAAATTGTTATGTTACAGTTATAAGTCCGTGCTTTATTACTGAAGCTTTCTAAATAATTTAAATTTTCTGCAATTTCTTTTTATTTTCCACGGAGTAGCACTCATTTTTGAACAAACTGTTTTATTTTTCAAAGCTTTTAGGAGACAAGTATATTGAATCCTCATTAATATTATCCACAGTAACATGCATTGTTAGTTTATATCAGTTATCTCTTCGGCAATGTTTCAAAGCTAAATATCATGAAACTAACTATCTTCGAAACTAACTTTTTCACAACACTATTGACCAATGACAAAGGATGCAAAAATATGTCTTGATTTTTTTGTCCACTAACTTCTTTTTAATATTAATTTCGAAATTATGTCCGTACAAATCGGGTTGAAAGTATGCGTTTTTGTACAAACTGATTAAACTTGATTGCGATAAAAACGAATTACAAGTGATAACAAAAACTATTTGTGTGTACATTTAACATAAATTATAATTCACTACAATTGATAGTAAAGCAATTGTAACTATTTGACTTGAGAAGATAAACTAATGTTATGGTAACACTCTTTTTTACAGTTTGATGGGAAACAGCTTATCAAAGCCAATTTATTCAAAGTTTCAACCGTATTCGAGAACACACAAGCGAAGCATGGATGGGAAATTAGAAAACGAAAACAGTCCTAAAGCTGGTAATAATCGTGAGCAGATTTTAGAGCAAATTAATATGACGAAGTTAAACAATGAGAAATCAAATAATACGCAAATCAGCAAAGTAAAAAGATCTGACCTGGAAGAAAACGAGCCAAAGATTGCTACAGAACACCTCCCTGCTGATGAAGACATTAAATGCTCGATTTGCCAAGATTCGCAAACGTTCACAGATATGTTCCAACTGCCGTGCACTCATAAATTCCATGCGGTATGTCTTATTGAGTGGTTACAGAGGAAATCTATGTGTCCAATCTGTCGTCTCAATTTAGAATTTCCATCCGATAATCGTGATGATCCTGAAGAAGCGGTTTTCGAAGAAGACAGTGACGACGAAGGAGAAACGTATGCGGAAGGATTTTCCTCTAGCGAGGAGTTTTCGGATGAGGAAGATGGTGCAATTCTGAGAGAAAATTTCGAGGATTTTGTCGAACTGTATTCCGATTCACCAGAAAATTCAGAAGAGTTAGAGGAATTACAGTCTACTGAGCCGGAAGAAAACTCTGAGGAATTAGATGAATCACAATCTCAACCGCTGATTCTCGTATTGAATGTGGGAAAATTATCAGACTTTGAATTCAACTGCTCCATGGAATTTTCAGATTCTTAAAGCTAACAGATAAGTTAATTTTCGTTAGTAAATTGATGCTAACTTAAGCAAAATTTAAATAAAATATTTTGAAATCAACTCCATAGTTAATCTTCAAATCTAAATAAGAATGATTGTAGAGTTTTTTCTTTCCCATTAAAAACAAAAAATTATGATTTTAATAAATCAAATAACGTAAATCTAATAATATTATTTAACTCATTAGTTAATAGTAATTATTTAACTCATAAGTTTTTTTCTTGGAGAATTATCTGCGGAAAAAGCCGTGATGGCTCAGGGGATAGAGCGATCACGTTCCAATCAGGTGAACCGGGTTCGAACCCAGCGATGGCTGGTAGATATATATTCCGCATCCGGCTTTCTCCGACCACAGTGCGGGCGTAAAATATCCTCAGTGGTAATTATGATCATGGGTTAGAGTCTTTTTGCCGTCAGGCTAACCGTGGAAGGTTTTCGTTGTTTTCCTCTCCATGTAACGCAAATGTGGGTTATGTTCATTAAAAAGTCCTCCTCGAAGGCAAATTTCACCCCGTACTTGATCCAGGATTTCCCATGTCTTCTGGATTGGGTTCAAAATTACACGAAATTGAACATTAACAGTCGTAAACCCGAAAGATGGGTCGGCTATTTAACGACGATTATAAAATCTAATAAAATATCTGCCGGACATATATGGACAGAAAGGGTTAAGAAGGTGTGGGGCACAAAAATGTGAAAATTCAAAGTTTTGTTTTATTTATGTTTTGTTTTATTTATTTTATTATTATTATTTTTTTTAAAAAAAATAAGAATACTATTTATGTTAAATTTTTTTTCCATTTCAGTTAAAACGAGTCTTAACCCCCCTAGAATATTTCACGTTTATTTATTTCTACTTCAGGATAATCAAGCTGTTGTTCTTTAAAAATTGCTGGTAAAGATCGTCTGTACTTTATTCACTTTATAAATTTATAAAAAAGACTAAATCTTTAGGTGAAAATGTTACCGATGTTCGGCAATAGTTAACTTTTTCCGATGAAATTTGGCACTGACGTAAACGCTTTAGATAGTTCTCGAAATTCCGTCAATAGTATGATGTTCCTATGACGGAAAATTTCGATGCTTAGTATGAAAAAAGTTCTTTTACATTATTATCTCTACACAATCTTTTTGTCAGTGTAAGTGAGAAGTAATGATATCGAAAATATTTCATTCAATTGTGATTATGAGCCCATCTCAAAAATCCTGAAAATTTCTCGAGTAAAATCATTAATGAAGCATTTCAAAAAATTTATGTTCTTATAATTTTAAATCATTGATATTTTCAAAACGTGAAATTTTAAATAAACTATCCGCAGCATAATTTAAGTGAAAAATTATGTATAAGTTTGTTCTTATCTCTAATTACATTATTCTACGAGAAATAAATATTTACAAATGAAAGAGAAGCCAAGTATAAATTCTGGTCCTTATATTTATAAATTAAATATACAAGAATTTTTATACAAAAATGTGATTGATGATTTCTTTAAACTTCTGAACCTTGGATTTCCGGAAACTTTCAGATCGAAAAATCCGGATTTTTTCCGGAGCACAATCTCAGTAATTCTTCAATTCTAACACATTAATTTTTTACAATACATTTACTAATTTTTTCCTCCGTCTAACTCTTGCGGCTTTCCCACGGCGGAAGTACCTTGATTCAAATTTTAACTATTTTAAAGACATATCAGCGATATTTTCAAAGTTTTTCAAACATTCAATTTTACTTTAAAATCCATCCTGCAGCCATTAAATCATGCAAATAGTCCTGAGTATGAGTTCGGGGCATTTCAACATTTCGGTCAATATTAGAATGGACATACGTAAATTATGGTACATTTTTAAATTAGTTCCATCTTTCACACGAGATAAGATACGTCCATTACGTGCTGTACTACTTCCCCACGCTCGTCTCGAGACGTGCGTGTGTGGGGATACATACTATACACATACTGTACATACTATACTATACAATACACATACTATACACGTACATACATTGCACAAAAAAAGCCAGTTCCCCCATCAATAAGTGGACAGCATACGGTATTATAGCATAGTTTTCGTTTAAAATTTCTACAACCATTTTAAAAACAATCAAAAATAAATCTAAATAACTACTTCGAAACTAAGTTTTTATTTCTATAAAAAGACAAATATACTCTAAATTTACTAATTATTTCACACTACTTAAATTAGTACTTAACCCTTTGTATCACCGTGTTACATATCTGCAACATACATGAAAATTCAATCCTATAATGAGGTGGATTTACCTATAAAATCGAACTAAATTCAGGTAAAGGAAATATTGCAAACTCGGGGGAACCAAGTCTTGGTGCTGCTGCCAATATTATAATGCGTTTAGCAAGAATTGTTCCACGACATAATTGCAGGATATACAATTTTTTTACAACAATCCCCTTGATTGTATATTTGGCTAAGGAGGGATTGAAAAATGTGGTGTGAGACCTTGTTACCATAAAAACAACAATTTCAAAATTTTTTACATGAAGTTTTAAATATATTGGAATTTTTGTGCTATTTTTCACGATATTGGAGATGTTCAACAAATGCTTTTTATCAATATATTTTTAATTTTAAGGTCTTAATTTTTTCATTATTTTTTACACGCTTAATATGATGTATTCTAACATCCGCGTAAATATTTCTTAAATCGGAGTTGTTGAGTTAAAAAGGGTTAAAACAACCTAAGAAAATAAATAATAATTATAATAAATTGCCAATGGATTACAAGAGTTTATGGTGCCACATAAGATATATATATATATATATATATATATATATATATATATATATATATATATATATATATATATATATATATATATATATATATATATATATATATATATATATATATAATTATAATAATTAGATCAAATTATTAGACCTAATGTAGTGTTTCAATAATTGCATGTCTTAAACAAGTTTATCTGCAATACTTTTATATTTAAAAACATACATGTAATGGCTTTTTATTCAGATGATTTTTTTTATATACTTCCCATTTGTATTTAATTTTAGCTTATTGCATTACCATGTTAACCCCAATTGATACACGAACATAAATAAGTGTAAACTGGTTTCAACTGCGTTAAAAACAATAATGCTTTATAGTTTCACCTGATAATTAAGATTTTACATAAAATTTTACAAAAAACTTATATGTAATTATATATATATATATATATATATATATATATATATATATATATATATATATATATATAATTTTTTTTAAAAAATTCAAGTAAATAACACTTATATTACATACCCTCTACAAGTCTAGCTCCTAACACCGCATCTAAGTTAATTTCGTGAATGTGATTTTTCAAAAATAGCAAACTCTTGTATAGGGCGTCTAAAATTGATTCTAAGCGGAAAGTCTCTTTTTGGCCTTCCGTTGAAGAACATATCAAAATAAACAAGCAGAGACATTGGCAAAACATCCCAACACTTATACGATATTACTAGCTGTGAGGAAACGTGGTCTTTTTTCCAACTTCTGATCCGTGCGA
The DNA here is from genome assembly GCF_982258835.1 of Parasteatoda tepidariorum. NCBI lineage: Eukaryota > Metazoa > Arthropoda > Arachnida > Araneae > Theridiidae > Parasteatoda > Parasteatoda tepidariorum. The sequence goes on from NC_141763.1 coordinate 44,267,635, forward strand.
TCAGCGATGTAACCTAGCAACCAAAGAGAAAGCGCGCAAGAAGAAGAATCTGCGGAGAATTTTTATTAGACATGCTTTTCATATTTTTTCATTATTTTGGATTAATTTAAGATCAAAATAAGTGAAGAATATTGTAATTAGAATTTTAATAATTTATGGTTTTGAAATACAGCATGAAACATCGGTGTCGCTTTTTGCTTGAAAGGTGAAATCTTCCAAACACTACTCACTTCCAAACGATAATTTTTGAACTTTGCTCTTATTTGCAGTTATTTAAATCAAAGAGAAACAATTATTCTTCATTGAAATTTCTTTAATTTACAATATCAATTATTGAGAAATTTTTTTTTAAAACTGCCTTTTTTGAATTTTATATTTTAGTGCATATATAATTCCAATAATCGAACAGATTGCTTTAGTAACTGTAAGACTATTTTTTTACAATTAAAAAATACCAAAATATATTTTCGCTTGTAATTAGAGGATCAGAAAAAATATATGAAAGGAACACCGATGTTCCATCTGCCTTAAAGGGTTAAAGATATCAGAACAATTAAAGAGCTTGGTGCAACTACGAGGGGTGAGGGGCCAAATTCTAATGTTGGAGAGAGAGCCAAATGGAATAAAAAAGGAAATTTGTTAATGCTTTTTTCCTCATCCTATTTATCATGCAAAATAAGACTAGTGTTCTATTTGCATATCTTCCAACTACTACGGAGTTTTGCTAGCTTTAGAAAATGCGTTTTCCAATGATTAGTATATATAACGTGTTAATATTTCAATAAGTTAGAAAAAAACCTTGTTCATCCGTGCATATAAATAAATTAAACATATATGTTGAAGAAAATAAAAAGTTTTGATAGTCTTAAAAATTTTGCTTTCGAATTTAAGTTTTAGTTCGCTACCACTGATAAAAAAATATTGGGCACATAACTCAATTGTTGGTGGTTATATACTTGTGTCCGGTTCTTGTAGTTTTATCTTATAACTGGCATTGCAAAGCCAACCAACTTTGGCTTTGCTGCTATCATTGCTCAACTCTGTAACCTTGTCATTTCTAAACCACTCAACCAAGAAGACAAGAACGCTTTGGGATGAAGCATAGGGACAATGCAGTTTGAGAACTTTTTGATGGAACTTACCCAAACTCGTATTGAATAAGGAGGGAAACCACAAAACCTCTCCAAGTTAGCTCGACTTCAAGAACCTAATCAGAACCTCAGAAGTATTCGAATCTATCAGCTATCGCCTGTATTCGAACCTGGACGTTCTACTGGTAGGAATCTTACAGGTTGCCTCCCAACCTCCGGTTCCTTCATTAATCAGAACTACTCTATCGTCGACTGATAAAATATAAAAATTTTTTTTTGGAACAATTAGTGTTACCCGTATCTAGAGTAACCCGTGTATTAAATTCAAAAACAGGTTTCATTATCAATTTAGCAATTGAAACATATTGCCATTAATTAAAAACAGTTCTTAAAAGTTGTTTATTTCAAAGTTATGATGAAAAAACAATTAATTTTTAGAAGACTCAAAAAGAACCTTGAGCTCTAATGAACTAAAACAGAATTCATGCTTTGCATATTTTTTTCTAAAAGCAAATGAAAATTAACAATGTAAATTTTTTAAAGTTAATTTGTATATTTTAGCAATTAATGATTCAACTCAGCCTATAAAATAATATATTAATGGATATTTATTTCAAACACAAGAATACGGAGTTAATTTTATAATTTTCGATTCCAGGCTCTAAAATTTGGAGCAAATTACGAAAATCAATCGAAATCTTTGCCTCTATCATAAATTTGCCCCCCTTGCATACAGATTACGCAGCACAGATTTATTGGAAAATTCAGTTAGTTATATTTTCTTTAATAACGACACATTTGTCCATAAAATTCTAATCAAAATACTGATAATATAATATATTCAACATTTCACCTTAAACAACAAGATTGTTACTTTTGCAGTCTTAATTAAACAACTAAAAGAAATATCACATATAGAGTTATGATTTTTAAAAATTTTATTAATCATAAATACAAATTTTTATCACATAAATAGAATAACTAAGAAGATTTTGTCTAAAACAGACTTGTCATAAATATTTCCTAAAATTCATCAAAATTCAACGTCATGAATATTTTACTCAGTAAGCTTTTAAGAACTTCTTTTTATAACAAAAAAACGTGTTACACACTAACGTTTAAATATAGAAAATATAGAAAATAAAATATATAGTAATAAAATATAGAAAATTTAATAAATTTAAATTTTCAATAGCTTTTCAGATAAATCCTTTACGCAAATAACTTAACATATTCAGAATTTCAAAAATGTTTCAGGCAAATTTGTTTTTCAAATAAAATTATTGGTCATAATTACAATTGATAAAATGGTAAAAAATAAAAATTGACTATTGGCCATAACAAAAATGAAAAGCAGATTTTTTTTGAAGCGTTATTTGCTTCAAAAAATGCTATTGCAAATTGTTTGAGACAGCGTCCAGCGCATATCTTGAAATAGTTTTAAGTATATTTTAAAATTATATCATAACAAAGTTTAAATTTTGTGATTTTATATTAAGTTTATTAATATAAAAATAACTTCATACCCAGTTTTTGAAGTTTACGTCGGTCAGTATCAAACAGGAACTTTGTCAAAAAGATGTATGCAAGCGTATTAAATTTAAATAGGTCAGCTCAAATTGAAATGATCACGTATCACATTTTAAAGAATTTGTATAAACTGGAATGAGCAGTTTCAAATGGGAACAGTTTGCAAAAGTTACTTTTTTGGAGTTTTATCTGTCTTTTACAATTAGAAACACACTGGAAAGAAGAAATTCACAGAATTGTTTGCTCGATTTAAATGTAGGCAACTAAAAATTTCAAAAGTTCGAATTCCACTGACAGTTTCATTTGGAACAGAGTCTTTAGATTCTCCGTATCAATCTCAAATGTCTGGAAGCGTAGCGCAATTTTTTTTCGTTGCCTATATCAATCTCAAATGTTTGGAAGCGTAGCACAAAGTTTTTTCGTTGCCCGTATCAATCTCAAATGTCTGGAAGCGTAGCACAAAATTTTTTCGTTGCCCGTAACAATCTGGAATCTCTACAAGAATAGGCAACATTCAAGGTTTGGCTTATTCGATCCACAGTCATAGATTCTGTCAAATGATCAGCACAGTCTTCCTTCAAAATTGAAACGTCATATTTATCTGCCAGCATATAAAGCTCCAACAAGTTTTGCCAAGATGGAGTTATAATTTCTCCAGAATACAGGTATCTCAAAAAGCTGTCGAAGGTTTCGTATGAACAATCAGCTATCACAGCAATATTGGTCATTGACTCAATGAAATCGGCAGATACCATTTTTTCTAAAACTGCTGAATGCGCAGTCAATACTGCTTTGTGGGCATGAAGGGATTTCTCACCAATTTTAAATTCAAAGTCTGTTAAGAGTTTCAAGTCGTACATGGAGCAAAGTTTTCTGTTAAATTTCTGTAGGTTTTTCAACGAAATTTCTGATGGAGAAATGTAATCATAAAACTTCAAATGGCACTTAAGAGTGAAGTTGTTATTTTCCAAGCTCTGATTATGATCTGTGAAATAACGAGGATAATGTTTATCCAGAACACCCAATTCGAAACGCGTCCGGTCAAAACAGCAATTGTATAGATTTTTGATGTAGATTGGAAAAGGATTTCTACATTCATGAAGAAGTCTGCCATCCGAGTAATAAATTGAGAAAAAAGCTTCCATCTCATCTGGGTGTCTACCAGACCTTGAATGTCTAAACATTCGTAATTCAAGGCAAGAGACAATAGGACCGTTGTCGATAAAAGTTCGAAAGAAATCCCATTTCAGCTCAAACGAAAGTTGAACGTTATATCTTGAACTGGGCTGAATCACAGGAGTTGCGAAATAAGCACTTTTGTTAGGTCGATTGAACCATTTATTTATTTCCCATTTTTCGTCATATTCTTTGACGAGGAGTTTATTCTTAGCTGACATTCTAGTTCTCGAAGTAACAAGGTTAAAAGTATCACGACAACGCAGTTGCAATGTTTTTTTCAAATTTGGTTTAAGATATGAAAGGTATAGTTATCTTATGCACTTTAAGTATCCGCGATTTTTTTTAAAAATTTAACCTTAGAGTTTTTTTTGTTGCCCAAAACTATCGAACGTCATTCATCTGGAAGATACAAATTAAGTTTATGAGGTTTGAAACTTGATTGGATACACAAATTCAACGAAATTTATTTCTGCCTTGTTACTCATACATATACAGGCTTACAAGCCCTTTTCAAGTAGAAGAACAGATAGCACAAGTAAGAGAAGGATATTACAAAGATATCCAGGGTAACGGTGGGATTTGAACCTGCTACCTCCGCGATCAGCGTCCTGCGGTACAGAGTATCCGGCGGAACGGCAAGACCAGTAGCCTAGGGGATTCGAAAACCTGTATGTATCTTTGTGATGTTCTTATCTAACTTGTGTTATCTGTTCATCGTGAAGAGGACTTAAAAACTTATTTTGCAATGCGCTTCAAGTCTGCATATGCATGCGTAAAAATAAATAATTCCTCTTTTGATTCAATATGCTCTTGTAGTTGAAACGGTTGTATGAATGAGAGATTTAATTTTTGGGTTGCAACAGTAGTTGCAGTAGTAGAACTTTATTTACGTTGCACTAGAGCGGCACACCCTCGGTTTCTTCACAGGCTGATCATGGTGGTAAACCACCTATTCACCGACCGTAGCCAGTGATGCATGACTTCGGTGATCTACCCAAACGTGTTGTTGTTGTTACTTATCTCCAAAGGTCTGACTGAGTCAGACCAGATCTATAAATCCGTTGACGAGTAAAAAGTCGGAAACAAGGAGAGGAGAAGTGTAAATTTCTTCTCGAAGAAGTCCTAAGCAGCTTAAAATATGTTCAGCTGAAACCTGATATTGGTGGCATTTTGGGCAAAGAAGGTAGGATTTTATACCCTGAGAAAAATTAAGACTCTAACCCAACCCAAAAGTGTGTCTTATTATCACCGTTTAAGAATTTCTGTGCTTGCAATTTATTAACTAATAGAAGGTCTCGGTATAGCAAAGAGATTAAGGTACCGAACTGAAAGAGAAAACTTTAAAAGTTCGTTCCTCGAAGAATATGGGAAATCAAAAACTTTATCGCTAACAAGAGAACAGCATAAAGCACTTTACTAAAGTTTAACTTCACTTGGATTTTTAAGAAATTTGTAATCTATTCGCGTATGAGCTCTAAGGCTTTTTAACACGAACTAGCTTTTTTGGAACACGAACCAGAGGTAGTCTTTGGCTTAAGCCACGAAATTAAGATCTCAGACTGCAACACTCAAATCGGACTGTGGAGTATTTGTGCCTTAAATCATTGAAGCAGTTTAGCTCTAACAAGCGAAAAAAAAATAATCATTTAATTATTGGAACTAATGTCAACAAGAAAAAAAAACCTTTCACATAAACGATCTGCAACTTGGAGGTAGCAGGTTTGATTCCCACAGTTAACATAATGTAACAATAATTTTGTTATGTTTTATTTCGATGATGTTTACCTTGTATGGAATTCATTCTAATCTAATGTACTTACCAGCTTCGGAACCAAAAAGTCCATGCATCGTTGTGGAGTGTCATGTGCAGATAGGCTGTTCATGCCTACTCTTCAAAGATTTTCGTGCATCCAATAACTGTTATGCATGCCAGCACCAATATTTTCTCTGCATCATATAAAAAAATGAATCCCCAGACCATGGTTAAAATACCAATCTTCTTTTTCAAATACATTACAACCTACTACTGGCCAAGGCCGTCAGACTAAGCTTCCTTTATTGGATTCAATTATGCGCAATGGTTCGCCAATGATTTGTTTTAAAATCTCGAGGTGTGCCTCTATGCAATCAATTTATATCGTGAAAGGTTTTACTCCTCTCCTGATGACCTCTTCACTTGCAAAGATCCTCTTTTCAACCAGGTTTGCGTTGTCACATTAAAAAATATGCCTAAGTCGTAAGATACGATAAAGTGTGATAACTCTAACATTATTATGGTTATTCGTATTTTCTATCTATTTCATAGTTAAACAAATTTCACAAATTGGGCCAAATATTTTCCTAAGAATTTATTTTTTCAAAGATTAAAAGTCAACCTTTAGCCATTTTTTTTAATGACCTGCATTTATTACTATACAATAAGATAATAGTCTAAGAAGTGTTGTACAAATATTTATTCTGTCTTAAAATTTAGTAAGTTAGACTTAAAAGAAACTTTAAGCAGTGTTTTCATCTCAGAAAAAAAGTGGGTGAGAATTTCTCACCCTTTCTCAAAAACAGGGTGAGATTTGAAAAAGTTAAGTGAGATTTCAAAAATTAAAAAAAAAAAAAAAAACACCAAGAGACTTAAAAAAAAATAATTTCTTTAATTATAATGCATTTTTAACATCTTCTAATTTTTAAAGCATTGAATATTTTTGCTGCATCATCATATGGAAAATGTTCTACATCTACTTTTTCATCAGCTATTCTCATTAGGTTGCTCAAATGCGTATTTGTTTCGTTTTGATCGTTTCTACCCACATTTGTTTCATTTTCATTTGTTCGTTTCGGAGTAGAAGATATTGGCTTTGCAAGGTATTTGTCCATCTTACATTAACGAGCAAAAAGTTTGAACATCTTACATGAAGAAACTTTACCTACGGTAAACACGTGGTTGCAGAGAAATGCGTTCTGAAAGAGGTTCCGTGGTTCCGAAGGATGGTGTTCTGTTGTTCTTAAAGGTTCTGAACAATACTGGTAAATAGGGAAGCTAGATAATGGGGCAGATGTTGAAAATAATAAAAGAACCAGGAAGAAAAGGGAAACGGATTTTATTCTAAATGGTGCAAATGAGAAATTTTTTTCAAAATGCGAGAAATTCACGAATTTTGAAATTGGTTTATAGAATGCGCGAATTTCTCGCGGTTATCATTTTTTAATGCGAGAATATAAAAAAATATGCGAGATTCTCGCGTTCTCGCTCTGCAGTGAAAACACTGAGTTTAAGCCATAGTAACATCGCGTCGCCAATTGCCCATTGTGCAGCTCTAGTGCGACGTAAATTAACTACAACAACAACAACAAGTAACATCGATTAGTCCTAAAAAATCTATTGCCATATTCGAAGCTAAATATTAATATTCTTGGAAAGGATAGTACCGAGATAAGTATTAGTATTTTATTTACGTCACCCTATATGGTCATTCTATAGAGAGCTGCACAAAAGGCTATAGACTGGGAAACATCCCTGAAGATGATTCGAAGACATGCCATCATAATTTTGATTTTCCGCAGAGAAGATGTCTTCCCCACTTTGCTAGCCAACCGACTTGTGCTTGAAGTTGAGTCCTTTATTACATTTTATTTTATAACCGTAATTGAACAGCTAGAAGCTTTTAGGAATACGACTGCTAATGTTCTTGTAATTTTGAACCTAATCCAGAAGGCAAAGGAACTTCTGGACTAAGTATTGGGAGAAATTTTGCCTTCGTGGAGGACTTTTTGATGGAACTAACACGCATTTGGGTTACATTTTAGAGATAAACCACGAAGACCTTCTACGGTTAGCCTTACGACAAGGTAACTCTAACTCAGGATCTGTTTACCACTGAGGATGTTTTACGTCAGCACTGTGGTTAGTGTAAGACGGATGCGTAGTTTGTATCGACCAGCCATCACTGGGATTCGAACTCGGTTCACCTCCTTGGAAAGCGAAAGAAACCTCTATCCCCTGAACTATCAAGGGTCTGCACTTTACTATATTTAACAGTCGTTAAACAGCAGACCCCAGAGCCACCACCGTTCAGGGGATAGAGCGAAAGAGTTTAAAGAGAATCGATACCGCACACCTTCGGTCTTTTCGCAGACTATGATCACCCACCAGTTTACTGACAGACACCAGTTCACCACCAGTTCTATCTACAGAGAATCATGTCTGTCGATCTGTCCCCTATGGAACTGTGTAATATAAAGGTCAATAATTATCAGTATATAGTCGAGACTTTAAAGAGGACGGATACCGCCAACCCTGGGTCCCTTTGCAGACTGACCAAAGGGGTCAACCACTTGTTTAATGACCATACCAATGATGCTTGGTTTCTGTGATCTGCTGGAAATCATGTCTTATGATCAGTCCCGTGTGTAATTGTTAGTCTTTGCAATGTTAAAACAATTTAGTGTATTTTAATGCTAAAAATCGTTGCAGCTGCTTTACACCAAGATTACCGAATTGATAAACCAGGAATATTCTTTTAGACTCTTTATGATGTAAAATTACACAGCCATTTTTGGTGTTTACGAAAGCTAAAATTTGTAATAACAAAGAGATATTATGCTCCAAAGAGTCAGTAAAGTTATATTTACTGTAAAATTTGAAGCAAGAATAATTAGTTTAGGATACTTCCTACTAATTCTTAAGTAAAATTAGTTAAATCAGACCCATACATAGTATAAAGATATTAATAAAACGAATTTGAATTAAGCTTAACAGAACAGAAGCGGAGAGAAGTTATATATTATAAAATTATTTAAAACAGTTCACAGATATTAAAAAATTAAAATATAGTTATACTTATTGCATAACTAAAAGTGTGTGTAAATTTTGTCAGGGCAAACTTTTGTTTCAGTAGATGTGCAGCAGCGCAGAATACAACATCAAACTCATTTTTGATTGTAAACAATCTACAAAAGATACACAAAGCGCGACAATAGTGGTTTTTTTTCGGAAGCGAAAATAAATCACAGATGGTATAAATGAGCTAGAGTTTGGTGTAAGCTATTCATTAGAGGTGTTTAGATTTAATACAAAGGATATAAATCATATATAATTTATATCCTTTAAATTATATATGACCGCTCCATTTGGTGTTAAATTGAAGTTAAGTGTTTCTTTTCAAGTTTTTTTAGGTTGCTCAACATCATGATTGGAGGATATTATACCACAGTTTTTACAGTATACTGAGTGGCTACTATATATTATTACATTCAATCTTCACGGTCTTTCAGAATCCCAAAAACTTAACGAATATTTAGAATAGCATACTGAGGTAGGCGTGATTAAAAATATACATTCCCAATGAGGTGAACTGGGTTCGAATTCCAGCTAGGGATGGCCGATCGAATTTTGCACCCAGCTCGCACCAACCACAGCGTTGACGTAAAATATATTTATTGATACACGGATCACGAGTTTGAATCCCCTTTGCGTCAGGCTAACCATGGGAGGTTTTGTGGTTTTCCTTTCTATGTCACACAAATGAGGGTTAGTTCCATCAAAAAGTCCCCCAGGAAGGCGAATTTCTCTCAATACTTGATCCAGGCGTTCCCTTGTCTTCTGGATTGGTTTCAAAATTACAAGCCTACGGAGTTGAACATTAGTAGCCATAAACCCGAAAATTGGGTAAATTGTCCAATGACAGTTATAAAATGAAATAATTTTAATAACCTTTTCGTTTTTTGTCTATTTAATTTTAAACTACTTCTTGTCACTGATTCAGTCAAAAACTTTCTGATTGATTAAAATATAATTGCATGTAATTAATTCTACGATATTTTGAAAATGAACTCTATTTTGAGACTCGATTAATCGATTAAACGATTTCTATTTTGAGACTCGATTAATCGATTTTCAATCGATATAAAGTTTTTGGATTTGTGAAGTCATTCATTCATATTACTATTTATCGATTAAAGAATATTATTAAGAACAAAGATTAACCAATGATTACTTGTCAACATGTTCTCTTGCAGTCATTGAATAGTTCGAAAGAACTGATGACATAATGTATAAAAATTTATAATGTTCTGTACACAAAATGGCTATGTCACAGAACTACGCGAATTAACTTTAGAGCGAAAATTTGTGTTTGAGGGCAATGTAGGCAGAAGTTTCAAGGTTAAACTGTTTCACAAATCAGAGAAAAATGGTGAAACTGTAAAATGCTACACAAATTGCAGTACAGCGAAAGTGTCAAAAGAATAAGTTTTCTTATACCACATTTAGCAATGATACCGGCTGCCTCAAAAATGACCGGTACTTCGAAAAATAGCTTAAACAAAAGGAGATAAAAATGTACGGTTTTCTGCGTTCTACTTAGGAAACCAAGAATTTATTCTCACCAAATTTTAAAATTAGTAGCAGATGGCGCTGCTGATTGAAAGAAAATTATGAAACTTTGACTGAATTAGTCTACATAGCTCAAAGTGTATTCCATCTTTCTCGGTAAGAAATTGCGTTTTCTGCTGCATGTTAGACCGAATAAATATTTTGCCGAATAAATATTCTGTTGTCCACCCCCCTCCCGTTGTTAAAAATGATGGTTATTTTAAACTCATTGTAGAGGTTTGCACGCGGTTATAGTGACATCTGTTGATAAATTCCGTAATTAACTTTGAAATTTGATGGAAATAAATTTTTCGTTTTCTTACACTAAACGAAACAAATCATATAATTCTATTTCCTACTTTTTCTTTAGATTGATTTTGCTAATCGTCTGTCTTTTTAAGACACCTAGTATGTATCAAGTAAAACTTAATATGGTTTATGATCCAACAACAAAATGCCTGAAGAAAAATTATCAAATTGGCACATTCTTTTAGAAATTTTTTTTTTTTGGTGCTTTAGCGGTAATTGCTAAGTTAAATTTGCAGTCTATAATTGTTAAGATTAATTAACTCTAATAAAGTCAATAGAGCTATAAGGGAAAAGATTTTTCGTGCCAGCAGAAATATAAATCTTGACTAAGTCAAAACAAATGATAATTGTTAAGATAATTTTGCAGGTTTAAAAAATTCCAGCGAAGTCAATACAACTATAAGGGTAAAGATTTTTCGTGCCAGTAGAAATATATATCTTGGCTAAATAAATACAAATAATAATTGATAAAATAATTTTGCAGGTTCAAAAAATGCTAACAAAGTCAATACACATTCGATCCCAGGCCGACCGAAGATTCCCCGTGTAGTAAATGGTGACTGATGCACATTAAATCTGTCGAGTCGCAAAGTCCTCCATGTTCCTATAACAAAACTATACCTCTGGGGTACTGATGCAGGAGTTTCCTTGTCTTCTCGAATGTTTCAAAATTACAAAGTTACGGAGTTGAACATTAGTAATAGTGAACTAGAAATTAGGATTGGGTCGGCTGTTCAACGACGGATATATATATATATATATATATATATATATATATATATATATATATATATATATATATATATATATATATATATATATATATATATATATATATATATATATATATATATATATAAGTTCAAAATGAAGAATAAAACAAAGAAAAATTATAGACATATGAAAAAAAGGGGGTGGGAAATAATAAGTAAAAAAATATTTTTACTTATTATTTCCCACCCCCTTTTTTTCATATGTCTATAATTTTTCTTTGTTTTATTCTTCATTTTGAACTTATCTAATGAGTGCTGTTTACTTGCAGCTTAAGCGCAATAAATGATACTTATTGTTTTTCTTAACTTTCTTAGTGTTTTCTTGTATTTATATATATATATATATATATATATATATATATATATATATATATATATATATATATATATATATATATATATATATATATATATATATATATATATATATATATATATATATAGGGGTAAAGACTTTTTGTGCATGTAGAAAGAACACTTCATAAGGTTAATCCAACTATAATTGAGAAATGAAAAGAATTACCTTTTTTTGCACAAAATTCTTGATAATACAACTAAAAGTGAAAAATGTAAGTTTTTACCGGCACTGCACTAAGGTGGTTTATGTCACTTTTGAAGAGTAGCGTCTATAATTCGCAAACAGCTAGAGTAGCTTCTGTAGTTGATAACAGGAATATAATAACTTTACTTTATAGATTTAACTCTATTACATACAAAATCGCATCAAAGTTCCTGTTAATTACTGTTAAAATTGGATAATTTAATATTTTTAATTGTACCTTGAAAGTTTGAAAAAAAAATGATGATATTCCTTGACGATATTTTTATGGTTATTCATCGATATTACAACAAGATTAGAAGAATATATTATTCAAAATTAATTAAAATAGAAATAATTAAAACATTTAATTGTATTTTTAATAAATTCAGAAATAAATGAAAGCAAAAATTATCTTAGAATTTAGACAAAATTATTCCTGTAGAATTTAAAAAAAAGGAAATACGTAAAACGATCACTATAAATACAAACTTTTATTTCGCAATTGTGGAGAAGAAAAAAACGATGCTATTTCTGAACGATATTTTTAGGGTTATTCTTCGATACGACAAAAAGATTGAAAGAATATATTTTCAAAATTAATTAATATTATAATAATTAAAACATTTAATCGTATTTTAAATAAAATGAGAAAGAAAAAAAAAGCATCCTAGAATTTGAGCAAAATTATTTCTGCAGAATTTAAAAAAAATAAAGAAATGTATAAAACGATCATTATATACAAGTTTTAATTTCACAATTATAACTTGTATTGGAAACAAAAGATTTATTTCACTGAACAAAAAAGATACACTGAACTATTTTGGAAAGAAAAATTTGCAACTAATATCGAATTACTCGTTGTAACAAATCGTTTGAAATGAGGGCTTAGGGCGAAAAACCGATGTAATCGTTTGGCCATATGACAGTTCCTTTTAATTTCGATCCAGTTCGCGGTGAGGTTGCGTTATTTGTAAGCATGTAATGATTATGAAAAAAGAGATTCCTTCGTTCTTTTTAGTTTTCATATCGCCAATATTGATTGCTTTAATAAAAGAGCCTAGTTCACAGGATGCAGAGAACGGTTGAAGCTTCGGAGGAAGTAAGCATAACGTTAACAGGTAAGCTTCCCGTACATAGTACATGGCATTTCTTATATTTTATTTAATTTCAAAATGTATCATTAACTATATTTAATACTTTATTATTTATTTATTACAAACTAGATGAAGTCTAATCTACAAATAATTTTTTAATACAGTCTCGCTTTTGCTGTCTGAGGTACTAAAATCCAAAAAAATTTATTAAACTTGTATTTTAAACTTGTGATTAATTTAATCAAATTCAGTTACAAATTAAGTGAAATCTAATCAATTAAAATTAATACACAAATAATATATGAGTGTTTTGAAGTCTAAGTTATTAAAAATCAGTAAATTTATAACCGTCGTTGAATAGCTGACCCGATTCAACTCCGTAGCCTTGTAATTTTGAAACTAAATCAGAAGACAAAGGAACTCCTGGATCAAATATTGGGAAAAATTTGTCTTCGAGGTGAACTTTCTGATAGAACTTGTCCGTATTTCTGTTACAGGAGAGGAAAACTACGAAAATCTCCACAGTTAGCCTGACGGCACACATGGTCCGTCTACCACTGGCGAAATTTTACGTTAGCACTGTAGTTGGTGCGAGTTGGGTGCGAACTTTGCATCAACTAGTCATCGCTGGAATTCGAAAGCAGTTCAATGATTTGGAATAAACTTTGCTTTTTATTTTCTTCAACAATAATAAACGCGTAACAAATTTATTCTATTGCAACAGATTTTAGGATTTGAAAAATATGATAGCTTAACTTAACAAAATTCTCATACTTTATCTAAGATTGTTTTAGTTTGTTATTATTTAATAATTATTTACTTAATAATTATTTACCTAATAATATTACTTTAAAGTGAGAAAAAGTAAATATGATTTTAGAAAAGGATTTTACGTTGTTGAGATGGAAACTCTTCAAATTCGTTTTCAAGTTTTAATATTGTTAAACATAAGGACATATGTGTACCAACGTATTATATTGCATGATGGTATAAGATGTGTAAAATATGATGACTTAGTTTAACGCAGTTCTTATACTTTTCGTAAAAGTTATTTATATTTGTCTAATTTTGTTTAAAAATACTCTAAATAGAGGAAAAGGGCTCAGTTTTCTAGAAAATGATCGTAACTTGTTTAAATGGCAACTTTTTAGAATCATTCTTTAATTTTCAATATTGTTATACAAATTATGAACCAATGTGTACCAAATTACTCTATTGCATTATGCAATAGAGATACCCAAACCAGAAGCTGGACTGTATCTTTGAGTGGAATAAATCAATCAATTGACGCTTGCACCATTCCTATTAGACGATTCCTATGCACTTCCCAATGGAAATGACTTCCTATTGATTGCTATCTGTAACTCATTGATCATTGATGGATTACCAAGGAACAGATAAGCGAAGTGACATCAGCTTAGACATTTCTATAAGTTTATATTATAGCTTATTTTAACTTAGTCCTTATATTTCATAATTCTTCAATGAGTATCTTCGATATTTAATAACGTTGATTTCATGATAATTCATTCAGTTTAATGAAAAATTAGTAATGAACTATAAGTTAATTTTGTGTGTCACTATTTGATGGAAATAATATTGATTTCAGATGAGAACTCATTATGAAAATTTGGATTCGAACATGCTTGGCGGTGATATTGCAGATGTTAACAGTTTCGTCTTTCACCGAGGGTCTTTTAACTGGTACGTGATATTAAATATTTTTTACATTTTGTGTCTTAAATAAATAATAATCCTGATATATGCTCTTTTTTGAAAGCACATAAATTGCGCTTTGAAATGTCAAATGCATCAACTTTTGAATGCATAATTTTTAACCTCATATGGTTTAATAATAAGAGATTTCAACAATAACTTTTTACATTTCCCTATACCAGGGATGGCGAACCAATGGCACGCGTGCCATTTATGACACGAGATACAATATTTTGGGCACGCCACCAATCACAATTGTTATTACACAAATATTATTACACTATGAAGCATATGTAACAATTAAATTAAAATTCACAAAAACAAACAAAATAATCAATTATTAATAAAAAAATAAACAATTAATGCTAAAAAAATAGTTAATAACCATAAAAAACAAGATAACAATAAATAACTAGCATAAAAAACAACAGTCCTGCTTGAACTAACATCTTACAACCTAATATAAGTTATTTGTCATCTAATCTGCAACAACAGAAGTCACACTGATGTTACTTTAAGTTATTTTAAGATATTGCAAAATATATTTTTTTTCAATGTAAATAAAGAGTATTTGGTATTATTATTTTCTCAATAATCACGAAGTCAGAATTATTTGACGGCACGTCTATGACCTCATTAAACAATTTTTTAGAAAAATTGGCACGTTGGTGTATAAAGGTTCGCCACCCCTGCCCTATACTTTTCTAGCAATACAGCGATATTAAAATAACACTAAATTTTTTTATTGCTCTAAAGCAGACTTTTTTCTTTTTTACTTGGAATAAAATTAGAACCTAATAATTTTTCTCAGTTACTATTGTAACATCAAACACAAACTTGTTTTTAATTTTTTTCAAAATTTTTGGTTATAATAAATTTTTTTGTGAATATTTTTGGCAAATAAGCTTTTATTTATTTTAATAACTGGCTTCGAACAGCCAATCCAATTCTGAGTTCATGACTGTCGATGTTCAACTCCGCAGCTTTGTAATTTTAAACCCAACCCAGAAGACAAGAGAAGTCCTAAAACTTAGCCTTCCAGAAGGAATATTTGATGTATCTAACCCATATTTGCGTTACATGGAGAGGAAAATCACGAAAACATGCCACGGTTAACCCGACGACAAGAGCTTCTAACCCATGATCCTTCTACTACTGAGGACATTTTACGTCAGCACTGTGGTCGGTGCGAGTCTGGAGCAGAATTCGCATCAACCAGGCACCGTTGGGATTTGAGCCTTGGGCACCTCATTTTAAGGCGAATGCACTACCCCCTGATTCACAGCGGCTCTCGCCTTAAGAAATAGTGCAAAAAGTAAATTTTTAATAGATATTGCTTTAGAGTTGCAAATAGTTATTTCCACAAAAAATGGATTAAAAATGCCATTTCAAAAATAAAATTTTAGCTTTTCGAGTAAAACTAATTTCAGACTTGAAATCACCACACCTGAATTAGGCGGGCGTGATCAAGTATTTGTATAAATGCATCAAAATATTTGCTCCCCTATGAAATTAATAATTAGAATACGCGGAAAAGAGTAATAAATATAATAAATACTTCGGATTGCTGGATTTCGTGGCAAAATCAATCGCTTGCTCATTGAATCTGAAATACCAATAAAAATTAGGAAGCATAAATTTTAAATATTAAATGCATCATCAGTGGTGCCACAATAGAAAATATTCCATGAGTTTCTCTGTACGGAGACTGAGGAGCTAGCTTTCAATTTCGCCCAGTCCTTAAAACGTAACAATCTTGTTCCAAGTTTTCACATGATGTTATTATTATTTATTTAATAACCATTCTTTTACTGATATTTTCAGTAATTCCGCCGAAAAACAAACTATTACAGAAAAGTTGAAACCTTAAAGAATAATAATATTCCATTCATGATTTCTTGAAACTTAGGTAACATTCTCACTTGATCTGTTTCGACCTTTTGCCTAAGTTTCACTGATCAGATTCTTAATTACTCTATGAAACTTTAAAGTGAATTTCCGCTTAATGAAAAAGATGTTATCATGATAGATACATGCTAAGAATACTATCGGCAAAGCGTTAGTAGATATATTGCATTAAAATAAAATTTCGTTATTTAAATGTTTTATTTAACACAAAATTGTTTGTTTAAAAAAAAGAGAGAGAAAAAAGAGAGAGAAAGACGGAATATTTCCCCTCTTTTTCTCTAGGAATAAAACTGATTGAACTCTTTAAAAATGGCAACTGTGGTAGACGCTTTAACGAGTTCAAGCAAGCTTCTATAGCTCCGTATCACCGATCTTATCCATTAATTTCTTGCTTCAATATTATATCAACAAAATAAACATTGGATAGGAATAAAGCAACAGCAAAGTTAAAAGAGCAAAAATAATGCCACATAAACAGACATACTACTTTTCGGTACTTTAATGAAGAAGCGTCTTCAACGTGGAAACGCAGAATAAAAACGGAAAACACAGAGATACAGAAAAAAATAACAAAGAAGTTACAACAGGGAAAAAAAGTGTTGACCAATGACCACTAGCATAGAGGAGAACATGATTGAGCAAGTACATGCACTATCTATATTGTTAGTTAATTCTTCCTGTAATAAAAGAATTAGATATAATTGTTTACATTATTGTGTTTAATAATTATCTTTACCATTCAATTATTCTAGTTTGCCCACCAAATGAAGAATATAGAGTTTGCGGTCCAAAATGTCCTCCAAATTGTGAAATTCTGAAAGATGAAATATGTTGTGAAGTTGTTTGTGTAGCTGGCTGCTTTTGCAAAGATGGGTACATGAGATTTACTGAAAATGGAGAATGTGTACCCTTACAATCGTGCCGTAAGTAAATACCATCATTGTTAATTTATTTTGCACTACTCTGTTTGAAGATGAAAATGTGTACAAGGTGACAAAACGGTTAGAAACCGTCAAATACCAAAAGAAATACACATCGGATCAAAATATTAAAAATGCACTTGTTTTACATTGAATTAAAACCTCATCTGCTTTGTAAAAAGTAAAGGCGAAAAAGTTGCCAAGTTTCGAGGGCTCAAAGAGCGCCCATTCTGAAAACTCGCCAAAGGTGATGCTAAATTTTTCAAGCGCTAAAAATAAACTTCCATGCTCAAAACTCGTCAGACGGAGTAATCATTCACATTTGTTTAAATTTTAAAGGCTTAAATTCGTATATTTGTATGGAACTATGTTATTTTTACGGAAAATTATTGTTTATGAAATTTAAAAAAAAAAAAAGCATGATGTTAAAAGTAAAATTTTTTAAAATTTAAAAATATTAATTTTTCCAAAAAAAATTTTTTTTGAAAAGTTAATTTTGAGAATTTTTAAACATTTTGTAGGAAATATACAGGGTCATTCATAATTCCCTCCGTGGTTTCGAAGCGTTATAGTAAAAAAACAAAGACGAATATGGCAAAAAAGAACATATGAAATTATTCCAAAAATATTCAAGTTTTAATTTAAGCAGTTACCGGTAGATGGCAGTAACATGTACCACTGAAACCAGTTGTAGTAAACATAAGGTTGTAGTAAACAGAGGGAATTATGAATAACCCTGTATTATTTTTTTGTTCTTATTAAAATTATTCTTGATTTGTTAAAAAAAAAACTTGTTTTTTTCTTTTACCGGTTTAAATTTAAATATTTATGCGAAAGATTTCAAGATTTTTACTATTAAGTTCCAATTTTTACATTATCATCTAAACTATTGCATGACTGTGAATCCAATAATGTTCAGCAATAATATTCTAAAAATTTAGTAAAAAAATTTGTAAAATTTTGTAATTTTGTTTCACTTTTGAATCTTGTAGTATACAATTATAAAATGTTTATTAAATTTATTATTTTTTTTCTTTCAAATAGCTAGTGCAGGTGTTCTGAGATTTGTAAATGACGAACAGCAAGTCTATGAAGGAGAAAAAGTATTCAGAATCGCAGTCGATCGAATAAGTGGCTCCCATGGCCGAATAACTGTCCATTGGCGCCTAGTCTTCGAAGGTAGCATATCTTATCCAGAGTACAGTGGAAAAACAGGAATTATTGAATTCCTAGACGGAGAAACGAGAAAAATAATTGAAATACCATTAGTGGACGATACTATCAGGGGACACGATATTTCATTCAGACTCGAATTGTATGAAGCCAGTAAAAAGGCAGAAATCGCATTGGATCATGCGTTTTCCTTCCTAACTATTAAAGATGACGACAGTAAGTAAAAATTTATTGCTTCGAGTTCATTTTGAATGCTGTAATAAATCGTAATGTCTCAATCAAAATTAAGATTTACTGATGAAAAATAACAAATATGAACTGACTTTTTCAAACTGTAGCTGTAAGATATAACCTGATAAAAAATTTCATTCGCTTCAAAAATATATAAATAAAAAATATCAGTTGACGTACTTCAAGCGATCAAAAACAGGCTCCCTTTATTTCAAGACTTGCCAGACGTGAATGAGAGGAAACAAAAGTGATTTGAAATGTAAAACGAAAAGCTGCCAACGAAAATTGGAAGAAAAAAAAAGAAAACTGGAAAAATTACAGTAATCGAGAGAGAAAAAAGATGAAAAAATTATGATTAATTTTAATTTTTTTCTTTTTCTTCTCTAAGCAATTGTGGTTTTTCTAGTTTCATTTCTCAGAATTTTTTTTTATTTCTCGTTGACGACTTTTCGTTTGTTATTTCAAATCACTTTACTTTCGTCTCATTCTCGTCTGGTAAGTCTTGAAAATGGGAGCCTGTTTTTGAGGGCTTAAAACATGTCGACTGTTATTTCCTATTTATATATTTCTGAACTAAATTTGTTAAATGAGTCAGTGTTCCGCTAGTAGTAAATTGAACTGTAATTATCTTTGGTTATACTCTTTTTGTTTATTTCTACATCTCTATCGCAACATTTTGAGATGTTTATCAATTTCTTTTTTCATGTTATCCTGCTTTACAATTTCCCTTTTCACAAATTTTTGTCAAACTTCTTGATTTTGTGCCATGGTTCAAATCTACCTTAGTGGCTATTTTGTTAAACAAAAATAATATATACAATAAAATAAAAACGTTAAAATAAATCAGTAATTTGATTTATAGTAAATTAATCAAAGAATGTAACTTTTTTAATCATGTGTTCAGTGACTTATAGCACTGGAGAAAAGAAGTTGCCACTTGCCACAAAGAAAACTACTCCTGATGCAGAATTTTTATTAAGTATATTTTTTTTTATACTTTTTCATAATTTTGCATTAATTTAAGTCAAAATAAGTCACATATATTTAGCATTTCAATAAGTTTTGATAAAATTGAAATACAGCCTGAAACACCGTAGTCTTTTTTGCACTAAAGGTAAACACTCTTCAATTCCAAACAATATTATTTCAAATTTGCACTTATTTGAAGTTATTTGGATTTAAGAGAAGCAGTTATTCAGCATTGAAATTTCCTTAATTTGCAAACTCTATTATTAAGAACTTTTTGAATATGAATGAAATTTTTTTTTTCTAACTGCTTATTTTGGATTTTATATTTTAGTACTAATATAATTTCGATAATATAACAGTTTCTTTAGTAACTATTAGACTGTTTGTTTATAATTAAAAAACATTAAAGTATATTTTTACCTGTAATTAGAGAGTCATGAAAAAATCTATATAAAAATATACATACCAGTGTCCCACCTGCGTCAAAGTGTTAATAAAAATGATAATATGGTTGATGGATAGAAAAACCTTGTTATTCTCCTTGATACAAGGCTACTATCTAGTGTGCTCAGGAGTTAAACTACTATTTAACTATAAAAAATATAGGTTGGGTTAAGCACAAGGCCCAACTTCGCTTAATTTGGGCCCGGGGCAAAAACTTCTTTGGGGGCTCCTCTCTGCTTCACTAATTCAGTAATGAAGAATCGAACTATATGGAGGTATTTAAATTTTCACCTCATTATACATATATAACAAGAGAATTTATTAAAATCATATATAGCAAGATACATTTATAGCAAGAGAATTATTAAGAGAATTATTACCCCTCCAATGGTCAGACGAAATATCGTTCCGTCCATTTTATTGATTTTCTGACAATTCTATGTCCATCATGCCGAATGCAGTTTTCTAATTGTTAACTTTGTCATCCAGCTGCAAAAAATTCATATCCTTGCTGACATCATGCATCTATGTCCATCATGCCGAATGCAGTTTTCTAATTGTTAACTTAGTCATCCAGCTACAAAAAATTCATATCCTTGCTGACATCATGCATCTATGTCCATCATGCCGAATGCAGCTTTCTAATTGTTAACTTAGTCATCCAACTTCAAAAAATTCATATCCTTGCTGACATCATGCATCTATGACCATCATGCCGAATGCAATTTTCTAATTGTTAACTTAGTCATCCAGCTACAAAAAATTCATATCCTTGCTGACATCATGCATCTATGTCCATCATGCCGAATGCAGTTTTCTAATTGTTAACTTAGTCATCCAGCTACAAAAAATTCATATCCTTGCTGACATCATGCATCTATGTCCATCATGCCGAATGCAGCTTTCTAATTGTTAACTTAGTCATCCAACTTCAAAAAATTCATATCCTTGCTGACATCATGCATCTATGACCATCATGCCGAATGCAATTTTCTAATTGTTAACTTAGTCATCCAGCTACAAAAAATTCATATCCTTGCTGACATCATGCATCTATGTCCATCATGCCGAATGCAGTTTTCTAATTGTTAACTTAGTCATCCAGCTACAAAAAATTCATATCCTTGCTGACATCATGCATCTATGTCCATCATGCCGAATGCAGCTTTCTAATTGTTAACTTAGTCATCCAACTTCAAAAAATTCATATCCTTGCTGAAATCATGCATCTATGACCATCATGCCGAATGCAATTTTCTAATTGTTAACTTAGTCATCCAGCTACAAAAAATTCATATCCTTGCTGACATCATGCATCTATGTCCATCATGCCGAATGCAGCTTTCTAATTGTTAACTTAGTCATCCAACTTCAAAAAATTCATATCCTTGCTGACATCATGCATCTATGACCATCATGCCGAATGCAATTTTCTAATTGTTAACTTAGTCATCCAGCTACAAAAAATTCATATCCTTGCTGACATCATGCATCTATGTCCATCATGCCGAATGTAGTTTTCTAATTGTTAACTTTGTCATCCAGCTGCAAAAAATTCATATCCTTGCTGACGTTAGGGGGGAATTCAGCTAAATTTTTTAAATTACGATGTCTCACTTAAGTCAATCAGAAGCCTGTATTTTGGAAAACATATCCCATTTTGTGATATATAAAAATAGTCTTTTGATTGGCCAAATTTGTCCACCGTAATTGCGAAATTTACCTAAACTCCGCACTGGAAAGCCATGGATTTACGAAAAATAGATTTTTTGTACTCATACGATAGATTAACGAGGAAGCTAACATAAAACAGACGCATTTTACATTGTACTGATATTTTGTTTAAAAAAAGTTCATTGAAAAAGGAAACCTGAAATAAACTTTCTATTCGATTTGGGACCCCCTCTTATGTGGGGCCCGGGGCAATTGCCCCTTATGCCCATGCCTTTGTCAGACTCTGGTTAAGACTCCTCATGTTCTTCTCATAAAACATTTTGTAAACAAATCGTAAATTTTTCTAAAAGTACCAATTAAAAGTATTTTTTTAAAAAGTGAATTCTGGCCTAAATTGTAGTGATATATTACACTTAAGAAGTTTATATAATGTATTAATTGATAAAAAATTACTTATTTCAGTGCAACCTGGTTATTTAGAATTGGAAAATCATTCGTATACTGTAGTAGAGGGTGAAGGCAAGGTTGAAATTTTTGTGGTTCGTAAAGACGGCACTGATGGCAAGATTCTAGCTCATTATCGAACGAGAAGTGCCACGGCATTAAGTGGTACTGATTTTGAGACGGCACTTGGACAATTGATCTTTGAAGAAGGGGAAACGAGAAAGAGTTTTGTCATACACATAAATAATGATGATATAAAAGAAAATTCGAAGTTTTTCGAGGTCGAACTCTTTAATCAAGCTCCTGGAGATGGAACAGTCAATTTCAGAAGAACTGGTTTGAGTCAAATCGCCTCAATCACCATTACAGACGATGACAGTAAGTTTCTTTTTCTTTCTTTTTTCATATTTCATTCAATTGTTTCATTTAATACAATAAACTTATTTAGTTCAAATTTCGTGAACACGGTGTTCTGTAATCACTATCTCTAATAAATATTTTCATGGCGCTTTTTAAAAAATAAAGTAAAAGAATAGGGGAAAGCAGGGTTCCTCGATAGTGTGTCGATAATATGCCCTTACCTCCTCGACAAGTTTGTGAACGTTTTTCAGATTCACCCTAGATCAGGGGTGTGCAAACTTTTTTGACCGAGGGCAAAAAATCGGGAAAAAAAGAAGTTTGGTGGGCCAGGTAAAAACGTCTAAAATGAAAAAAAGAATGATATACAAGTTTTAATTTACATATTTAATGAAATGAATGAAATTGTGACTTCATTTTTAAAAGTTCCTTATATTGAGGTTCCAAGTGAGATGTACTTATTTTAAGGAACGAGGATAAATGTTTGTCTATTAGCCTACTTCTGTGTCTATTAGTCTACTACTGAAATGATTTTTTCTAAGGTTCATCATCGCAAACACTTGTTCACAGATATAAGATGAAGCATACATAGCACTGATTTTCTGGGCATGAAATATTAAATTTGGGAAACTAGCTTTTGGTAATGATTTGTAAAACTCAAACTTTGGTAAACTTATATACAACTACTTTAAATGGCGCCAATCTACGACTATTCTATAAAGAACTTCAACATTTTACAAATTGAAGCCATCAATTTATGCTTTGTAGAACGAAAATAGAGAAAGTAAAAAGGTCATCAGTAACTTTGCTAAAAAAGAAAGAACGAAAATAGTAGTACAAAGTACACAAGAAAATGGATGTATATTTGCTTATATTCGCCACGGATTGGCAAGTTCAAATTTTATCCGCTGGCTGGATAAAACTTTCCGGCGGGCCACAATTGGTCGGCGGGCCGTAGTTTGCCCATCCCTGCCCTAGATGGCGATTACATAATACTCTGTATCCGAGAGAGAATGTTCTTAAGTGTTTTTTCCTGATTAAAACCCTAATGCCTACCAATTAAAGAATAATTTCTCTTTGCAGTGAAACCAGGTAACTTTGAGGTGGAAAGTACAAACTACGTTTTCCCTGAATCCGCTGGAATCGTACGCATACCAGTTCTTAGAAATGGCGGTACTGACGGACAAATTAGTGTGCACTTCAAGACGATTGTCAAATCTGCAAAAGCGAACATTGACTTCAATCCTGTTGAGGGAGTATTGGAATTTGCTGAAGGGCAAAGTAGAAACTTCATCGAAGTTAAGATTTTGGATGATGATCTGAGGGAACCGAATAAAAATTTCCAGATTCTTCTGTTTGATCCTGCCTCCGGACCTGGTGTGATTAATTTCCGGAAAAATGATTTCAAGGAAACATTCATTTTGGTTACGATTACAGACGACGATAGTAAGTATTTCGTCTCCTTTTAAATTGTTATTACGATTAGAGTCCCTTTATCAAATGTAGTTACGGAGTTACGACAAGCCCCTTCAAAATTTACCGAAAAAGAAAAATATCCAAAGTATTTTCCACACTTGGTGAAGATTCTTACACACTCAGTATTCCGCATCAAAATCATTTTAACTTTATCAAGCTAGGCTTTCTTCGCTTTTCACTGCCAAATAAGACGCCAAATTTATGTAAATTTTTGAATTATTAAATCAGTTATTTGAATCGAAAAATATGTTTTTTTGTTTCTTGCCGAAATTCTTTACCATAAATAGCATTTTAGATGAAAAACTAATGTTTTGCAAATCTGTCAGCGCTAGCGGCTAAATTACATCCTTATGTGGAATAAATTAATCTATTGTCGCAACTTTGGGGGTTGTGAATGGCAACTAGTTATTTGCGCCATTTCTATTCCATACAAATATAAGCGTTTTCCTAATACTTGCTGTCTAACTTATTGATCAACGATGGACTTCCAGTGGACAGGTAAGTGAAGTGATGGCAGCTTAGACAACTCTATTAAGAAATGCCACTGTTTACTTGTCGTATAATATCATAGATAACTTGATAAATCATAGTTTCCGAAAACTAAAATTTCACAAAATATATGATAATTCACATTAAGGAGCAATTTTTTAAAAAGAAATATACATGCTGAAATTTTTTTAGATTCCGCTTGAAAAAGAGACCTTGTCGATCCCTCCGTGTTAATTAAACATACCTTTGTGCTACTATCATATATTAGTGCTACTATTGTGAGCTTTTTACACTTTAAAGTAGCATTCTATACGTTCGCGTATGTATGATTTGCTATAGCTCGGTGGAGAAATGAGATTATTCAGCAGCAAGAGCTCTAGGCAGAACAAACGTATGTGAACACAACGCGGGATATTACATTAAAGTGCAAGAATCTCTTTAATAATTTTTAAACGTAACTTTCATAATTGTGTATCACTAACATTTTAATTACAAATATTTCTTCAAACAGCACAGTTAAAATATATTTTGCATTATAACATACATTAAATATCTATTTTCCTTTCCACAGTGAAACCTGGATACTTTGAATTGGAGAAAGAGTCATACACTGTAACAGAAGGCGGAGCATTGAGAGTTGGAATCGTTCGTCTCGGTGGAACAGATGGAAGCTTAACAATCCACGTCAAAACAGTAGCCAAATCAGCACTGGCTACTACAAACTTTATAGCGCTTGATAAAGAAATAATATTTGCAGAAAATGAAGAGAAGAAGTATATTGATATTCCTATTGTGGACAATGACATTAGAGAGCCCGACAAAAAGTTCGAGATCATATTGTATGATCCAGTTCCAGGAATAGGAGTCATAAATTTCAGAAACAGCGGGAAAGTGATGCAATCTGTGGTGACCATTGTTGATAATGACAGTAAGAATATCTCTCTGTTTTTTTTTCTAAATCAAAAACAATCGTTCCTCGTTTAAGATGGAGTCTCTGTATCTAACATAGTTGTGGAGCTTCAAAAATTGACCAGATTGAAGTGGTGAAAGAGAAAGATATCAGAGTCATTAATGTACTTTGTAAAATTTATCTCGAATTTCGCTTTCTTTCACTGCACCAAAATTATTTTAACTGTATCGAACTACCTTGAGGAAATTTGAACCTCATAATTTCTGATTACAAACTATT
This sequence comes from Parasteatoda tepidariorum, assembly GCF_982258835.1. Classification (NCBI taxonomy): domain Eukaryota; kingdom Metazoa; phylum Arthropoda; class Arachnida; order Araneae; family Theridiidae; genus Parasteatoda; species Parasteatoda tepidariorum. The sequence continues at coordinate 44,293,506 of NC_141763.1, forward strand.
GCTTCGGCACATAGTGCATTAAAAAGCAAACCAACTGTCACCATTTGCAAACGAATTTTTCGTCATCAAAAACAAATAAATATATTAAATTATAAATCGAAAGACGATATAAAAAGAAATAGAAATTAGTATAAGTAAATCTTGCACCGGAAGTCTTGTACCGGAGTCTTGTACTGCTCCCTACCGTTGAGAACAGGAAACACGATCAAAAGTAAAGTCAATTAAGTCCCTAATTTAAATACTGCAATATTTATTTTTCGTATTCCACTTTGCTATTAATGCGTTTTTAATTTAAATTGTTTTCTAAATTGAGAATTAAAAACTAAAAAAAGTGTTATAATGTAATTCTATGATATCAACTTATTGCGCTCAATTTTAAGGTAAACTTATTTAAATTAGTGCCTAAATTTATTAACTGTTCCACAATGATTATTTTTTGGTGCTAATTACAATAATATGCTATTAGAAAATTCCAACCCTTGCTCACTAACGCTCGCTAAAACAAATTTGTAATAACAATATACCTTTAACTTTAAATATTATTTAAAAAAAATAATAAACAAGCAAAATTATTTATGTTTAATAATAGATCTCAAAAGAATCATACGAAAAATGATTGGAAGTGGGAAGTGGCGTAAGCAAACAGAATTTTCTAGTACATATACTTTAAGTGAATACATTTCAACTTTCATAGAAAAAAAAGCAGTTTAATGCCAAAAAACAATAATTATAGTTAATCAATCATGAGTTGATGCTGGGAAATGAACAGGAAACTCAGCTTTTTAGTAATTAAAATAAAAAAGGAGTAACTATTATCTATTAATATCCAAATAACAAATTGTGTATTTACTAAACTGCTACAATTAAACTATAATATATTTTTTCAAATTAGCTACTGATTTCCTAAATATTATTACAGTATTTTGGTTTACATGTTTTGCACTTAGCCAAATGCTTGCCAAATAGAAATAAATAGACTAAAAAGCTTTATGTTTTTTTCTTAACATTAAAATGAATTTCAGTTTAGAATTGAAAAGAAAAATTACCAGTTTAAAAACAGTAACACTTGATACTTGCTATCATTGATAAAGTAAAAAAAGAAATTGAATATTTAAAGCTTATCTTCGTCAAATTTATCCGAACAAATTCCTTAGAATTTATGTTGCATTATCATTGATTGATTTTTAACTTTTTTTTTAGTGAGACCTGGAATTTTCGAAATTGAAAGAAGCTACGAAGTCTTTGAAAATGTTGGTAAAATCAGAGTCAAAGTACTGCGCACAGGGGGCTCAGATGGTGAAATACATGTTAAGTACAAGACAGTACAAAAGACAGCGTTGGAGAATGTGGACTATATCCCTGTATTTGGAGAGCTTACGTTTTTAGAACATGAGACTGAGAAATTCATCGATGTTGTTATTAAAGACGATAGCTCAAGGGAGCAAACTAAAGAGTTCCACGTTCATCTCTTTGAGTCTACAGCTGGTCCGGGTGTCATTAACTTCAGATCTCTAGACTCAGATAAGATATCAATAATCACAATCAAAGATGATGATAGTGAGTTATAATTAAGAAAATCTTAATTTACAAATCGCTAATTTTAAATGCATAGTTAAGTTGCGAAATTATTTATTGAGAAAATACTGTGAAATTTTTATCTATATTAGAATTAAAGACAATAACTAAAGGAAATAACCTAAGAGTTCCACGTTCATCTCTTTGAGTCAACAACTGGTCCGGGTGTCATTAACTTCAGATCTCTAGACTCAGATAAGATATCAATAATCACAATCAAAGATGATGATAGTGAGTTATAATTAAGAAAATCTTAATTTACAAATCGCTAATTTTAAATGCATAGTTAAGTTGCGAAATTATTTATTGAGAAAATACTGTGAAATTTTTATCTATATTAGAATTAAAGACAATAACTAAAGGAAATAACCTAAGAGTTCCACGTTCATCTCTTTGAGTCAACAACTGGTCCGGGTGTCATTAACTTCAGATCTCTAGACTCAGATAAGATATCAATAATCACAATCAAAGATGATGATAGTGAGTTATGATTAAGAAAATCTTAATTTACAAATCGCTAATTTTAAATGCATAGTTAAGTTGCGAAATTATTTATTGAGAAAATACTGTGAAATTTTTATCTCTATTAGAATTAAAGACAATAACTAAAGGAAATAACCTAAGAGTTCCACGTTCATCTCTTTGAGTCAACAACTGGTCCGGGTGTCATTAACTTCAGATCTCTAGACTCAGATAAGATATCAATAATCACAATCAAAGATGATAATATTGTGTTATGATTAAGAAAATCTTAATATACAGATTGCTAATTTTAAAATGATCGAGCTTAAGTAAACGTTAATTGTTTCAATTCTAGTTTATAAAACTTCCCTTATTTGTAGAAATGGTTTTGCTTGACAATGGCGTTAATAACAAATAAAGAAATTCGACATTTCGTGTAGCATCCACAACGTATATGCACAAACACAACAGGAAACCGAGTTAGTTCGGTAGTGTGCTCGTTGATAAGCTTATAAGCTCGTTGATAAGGTATTAGTGGATAATCTTAACGAAGAAAATTAAGGAAAATAATAAAAAGTTTTACTTACGGCGCATAAGCTGCAAGAACATAGAATCCATAAAATAAGTTAAAAATGCAAAGAAAGCATGGAAAAATATGAATTTTTAAAGGTAAGAAAAATTACTAATAAATAAAATGTTTTAAAAAAAGTATTTAAAAACATTGCAGCAAGTGTTCAGAGGTTCAAATAAAAGGATTTCGCGCTTGGTCAAAATCTTTTCGGCACTAAAAGTACAGGATGAGCAAAAGTGTTGGCGAAATAAAGAAATCAGGACTTTTTTCCAACTGTTCAGTTAATAACTCTTTTGCAAAAAATAATTACGCATTAGTATGGTCCACACTTTGGAAATACAAATGTTAGATAATTTATTGAAAAAACAAAAGCGTTTTGATTTTGATTTGTTTATTTGAAAATAATTTTAATTATTGTTGAATACGTAGAAAACAAGTTAGGATTTCTTGATCATGTCCAGACTTGAACGAAATTCTTTAAAACGCCTATAAAATCTGAAGATAGATAATTATATTTATAATTATTTTTACTTTATCCCCATAATATAAATACTATAATTAGTAATTTGAAATTTTTGTTATGCGGTTTTCGATATGTAAGTATGTGCCCTCTTAAATCTATCGTCGATTATTTCATTCTTAACCTGAATTTTCTTTTTTTAGAAAAAAAATAGTGGTTTAATACATAAAATTTTAAAAATTAACTTATCTGTTCATATTAATAATGCTAATTTTATTCAATTATATGTTATTCAGAGACTCATACTGACACTTATGAAGAAAAAAAAGTAAAAGTCGTATCAACGTGCATTTGAATTAAAAATATATGCTATAGATAAGATATAGATGTTATAGGTTATTCAAACTTTCATATGCGACACTCATTTACCATTATTATACAACAATTAAGTCTCCTAAACAAAAATAATTTTTATATTTTCCTTTACAGTGACGCCAGGATTCTTACAATTCGAGAAACCACTTTACGAAGTTTTAGAAAACAGTGGAACCCTACGCATAGGAGTTGTCCGAGTGGATGGAAAAGATGGACTGCTAAAAATGAATTACAAGACAGTGATGAGGTCATCACAACTTTTCAGAGAATATAACCTTGAAGGTGTACTTGAATTCAAGGATGGTGAAGAAAAACAATACATAGATCTTCCAATTCATGATAACAATGTCAAAAACTCACAGTTAAAATTCCAAGTACAGCTCTTCGATATTACGCCTGGTGAAGGTGTACTCAATTTCAGGCAAATGGGTACAATAATATCCACCATCGTTGCAATTAATGATGATGATTGTAAGTACTTTGTTATATTTCATACATTTTCTTAAAAATATACTGAGAAGATTTTGCTATTTGAATTGGTAATCGGAAAAAAAGGAGAAAAAAAAGATTGATAGGCCAATGCCGATAATGAATTGATATAGAAAATAATGATAATGTGAAACGCGAAAAATCTAAAATTTTGTAATACATTATTGTACCCAGGGCCGGCTTATGCATGTCGCGGCCCCTAGGCAATGCTCGTCTCGCCCCCCCCTTCCTACCGTCTTCTTACTTTCTAATATATTTTTTCGCTAACACAACACTTTATTCATAATTACGCTGTTTTTTACTACATAGGTACATTTACTTACTACATTGCTTACTACATTTTACTTTTGAAACACAAACTGTAAAACTCTCTTTTCATTCACAGCCTTAAAACTCGCAAACAAATTGCACGAAGTGAAAATTCAACGATTACATTAAAATGTTTCAAAAATGTTGTCTATGACACAATACAGCGTATGTATTTAGCGGATCGGGGAAAGAACCAGTACTGCCAACCTTATTTTTACATACTCTTTGGTAGCTTGGCCATAGAATATACATACTTATGGTAGGTACCAGAACAGTAAGTGTGCATTCACAACGTAGTTTTTTGCGCGTTTTTCAAGCGTGTTGTGTTAAAAAAGCTGCTCTTGCTGTATAGTCATCTGATTAGTCGGCTTTAAAATTACCGCGATAAAATTGCTTGCGATTATATTACTGCGTTATATATGAACTAACTACCATAATATTAATATCTAATTTGGAATGCGTTCAGAAATGTACTAAAATAGCGTCGATGTAGCGTACAGAGCAAGACAATCGGCATTGAAATTTTGAATTAAATTTTTACTGTTTAAGAAACATTGTCAATTTTTTCCTCTGTAGCACAGGGTCCCTGAACGTGGCGGGGCCCCTAGGCAGTTGCCTACAGTGCCTAATGGATAAAACGGCCCTGATTGTACCAAGTACAAAGGCTCGTTTTGAGTTGGTGACAAATAAAACAGTGCTTAAACACTTCTAAATTTTAATAGTAGAATATTTTAGCACTCAGATTTGATAACTACAGCTCAAATAACAGCGTAACACAGCAGAAAGAATCGGATGACTCGGATATGATTCTAAACAAGTCTCACTGATCTCCATAAATATTGGTCTTATATATCCGTGGTGGTTAAGGGAATAGAGTGCTCGCCTCCCAATGAAATAACCCGGATTCGAATACTAGCAATTGCTGGTCGATACAAATTCCACACCCAGTTCGCACCGACCACAGTTTTGACGTAAAATATCCTTAGTGGTAGACGGATCATAGGTTCGAAATCCCTTACCGTCAGGCTATCCGTGGGAGGTTTGCGTCGTTTTCCTCTCTAGCTAACGCAAATATGGGTGAGTTCTATCAAAAAGTCCTCCACAAAGGCTCTTATGAATGATAAAATTAAGCTTAAATTTAAACACAAATCACAAAATTAAAACTTCCTAGAATACTAAGCCTGTTTAGATATCGCCTCGTATGCATAACATAAGCGGATGGATACACCGGAAGGATTCTAAATTTCTTCCGGTTATGTGAAGTTCGTAATTTTTTATATCCAGTCAACCATTCATATTGTTGAAACGGTAATGTGTTTTATTACGATTTTTATTCCAATATCGATTCGAAGTTTTTATTACCTCTCAAACCACATATATACTCTCTTTTCACCATTTATGCTTATTATTATCTAACTACATATACTGTGTTCACTGTTAACACGGTGAACACGTTGAGCCAAATTGCCTCAAAATCCACAACACAGTGACCCGGAAATACGGGGGTGGGGGTGGGAGAAAGAGCCTGCAGTGTTCCCTAGTGTAGAAAACACTGTCATTAAGTCTTTTCGTATTATATGATATATATATTATTCTGTTATATATTATTCTGTCGTATATTATATCTGTTATTTGACTCCTTACTCCTCTCTAATACCTGGAACAGTGAAGTCAACAGAAACACGATGTGTTAGAGATTAATACTTTATTTTTTCAAACATGCTTCCTTGATCGATTTTCTCTATTGATGTACTGGTGGACAAAATTAAGAGACAGAAAGCATTTTCGCATAATAAATTCGCACATGCAAGATACCCGCACACCACTCCATGTGTTTGACAATGGTTCCGTGAATGCCCAGAGGTACAGGCAGGAGGTCCTAGAGCCCTATGTGCGTCTTTTCAGGGGCGCTGTTGGCTCTGAGTTCATTTTTATGGACGACAATGCGCGACCACATAGGGCTCTCATGGTTGATGAGTTTCTGGAAAGCGAGGATATTCAACGAATGGCTTGGCCAGCCAAATCTCTTGACCTGAATCCTATTAAACATGCTTGCGATGCGCCAACCTTCCCCAGAACCATTCTAGAGTTAAAAATTTCTCTGGTGGAAGAATGAGAGGGTCTTCCAAAAGTCCTCCTTGACTCCCTTATTAACAGCATGCATACTCATTGTGCATGCTGTCTGTCAGGTGTGACCATACACCATACTAGAGGCAACACACACTGTACAAGCCTCACTTTTATTGTCATCTTTTATCCTTAAGTTCAGACTACATTGGATTTATTGGCAATAGGTCTTGCCAGTGAATTGCACATTTTTGTTTTGCATACTTTATTATCATGGAATAAGCTATATCCATACCAAATTTTATTTGTTTATATTCAGTATTTTTTGTGATATTTGGGAAAATGTCGTCCATCTCTTAATTTTGTCCACCAGTGTGTCCTATTGAACATGCTTGCGATGCGCCAACCTCCCCCAGAACCATTCAATTACATTTACATACCAATTCAATTACATAAAATAAATTTTATTTAAAAAAAAATTATTTTTCTAAAAGTAAACGTCATCTTTTCTTATAGTGAACCCAGGAATCTTGGAATTCCTTTTGCCTAGTTACACTTTTAAAGAAAATGCCGATAAACTGATGGTTTGTGTTGAACGAAAAGACGGATCAGACGGATTACTTAGAGTTAAGTACAAGACGGTGAGTGGCACAGCAATAGCAGGAAAAGACTTCCACCCAATGACTGGAGAATTGGTATTCAGAGATGACGAGACTTTGCAACATTTGCATCTTCACTTTATTGACAATAAGATTCGAGATGTCGATAGAGCATTTTTTATTGAGATATATGATCCGTCTTCCGAATACGACTTCATCACTGGCCGAATCCTTGGTTCTATAGCGAAAACGACAGTCACTATAATTGATGATGACAGTAAGTTAATTTTTTATTTTTTTTTTATTTTTTAAATGTTGATGATGATATATGGATGGATTTAATAAAGCACACATACATAGATATTTTTTCTCATTCCAAATTATTTATTCCAATTTTAGTTTTTCTCTTTCAAGAACTATTATTTCAAACTTAGTATATACGTATATATACTATATATTCCTTAAAAACGGGCCATGGAACACATCCCACTATTCTCTATTTAGACTTTTATTATCAAATTTTGTAATCTGGCAAACTTGTTACTAAAATATCTTTAATCATTTTTGTAAGATGCTGGTAAGTGTAAAGACATTTGAATTCGCTACTTGCCTTATATGTTAAATTTTGCGTTTTATTCTGTACTTTCCTTGAATTTTCATTTCCTTTTCTTACATGTTTTATTTCAAATTTTTTGCTTAGTATGCTTTATTTTCGTTTCACTTTTTTGGTGCTTTCCATACTTTTGTATTGATATATTTTGCTTTGGCTATATTGATACAATAGTAAACGCACTTTTTAATAGCTTATATAATGGTATGAGAGGACGACGAGATATATCTTTTCCTTATTTTGTTTTCCGATTTAATTTTTATTAAAAGCAATATAATTAGTAATAATTTTTCTTCTTCTCTATATTTTTTTCTTATCTTCTTTGTATTTTTAATTTAATAATTATAATTTGAAGAGAGGAGTACCAGAATAAGCGCTGTCCATGTCGCCTGACTGGGGTTAAAATTACGCGGTTGTTATGTGACCTACCTTGATAAAAGATAGAGCCCTGTAAAACAGGGATAGGTGCTTGGTCAAGGTTTGATGGTGTGTAGTCACTTCAGCATAGCACTAAAGATGGTTGAGTCAACGTTGTAATGAAACACTATACAATAACAATAAAGCAATTAGCAAAACAGTGTTATATTTTGTCTACGGTAAGAACTCCCCCCGACGCAAAGCCTGTGTCCATCTGTTGCTATGGAAACAAGAACAGCGCATTTCTGGGAGGGTTGCTTCGTTTCATTCTAGGGCTAACACAATAAACCGAAGATATAGATTCCCTTTCTCCATTTCTCTCGCCGACCTGAGCCAAAATTTACTCTAATCAGTGACCCACACCCCTACTTGAAATAGTTATACCTCGTTGCCATAGTCACCGCCGCAGGTCTAGACGAGCCCTGGGGAGTTCTTACTTTAGACAAACTATACTCAATTTACACCATGCTATTAGAAAGTATTTATAAATATTTTATACTCCCATTAAACTAACACAACATAATATTTATTTATTTATTGTTTTGCAGTTAATCCAGGAAAGTTCGAGCTTCAAAAACCATCTTACTCAGTTTTTGAAAACGATAAAGTCATCAAAGTTGGAGTCGAACGTGTTAATGGTGCCGATGGTTTGGTGCATGTCAAGTACAAAACGATACCATTAACGGCTGTGCCCTCTAGAGATTTTGTACCCATTGAGGGTGATCTAGTGTTTAATGATAAGGAAACAACAAAATATATTGAGATTCAAATAAAGGATAATGAAGTGTTTGAATCATCGCGAACTTTCGAAATTCAACTGCTTGATCTGATAGATGGAAATGGAGGTGTCAACTTCAGAGGATTTGGTTCAAGACGATCCTCTGTGATTACTATCAACGATGATGATAGTAAGTAATGATTTGTTTTGATTGGATGAAATGAATTAAATAACTATGCTATTTTGCGAAAATTTTTACTATAAAATCACGAAATCGTTGTGATATTTTCAAATTTTTGAATTCAATGCATTTTCAAAAATGGTTAGGATCATACTGATTTACGGTACTGCAAGAATAATCTTATTTTATGCCTAAAATAGTCCAAATTTGAAGTTGTATTACTTTCTTACTGCCTAATATAGTGTAAGTATATCATTCATTTGCTCCTTAATATTGCCTAAATTTGTTGCAAGTATGTCACCCATTTCTTGCAGCATATATGGGTGATATTCTTACAGCATATATTTGCATGCATTCATTTCTTGCAGCATATATTTGAATGCACTCATTTTTTGCAGCATATATGGGTGATATTCTTGCAGCATATATTTGCATGCACCTGATGCAAGCAAATATATGCTGCAAGAATATAACTTATTCAGTGTCTAAAATAGCTTAAAAATGTTGCAAGTTCAGCGTGTTCTTAATTAGATTGACAGTTTTTAAAAAAAAGATAGGAAAACGATTACGATTGAAAAGCAATTAATGCAGAAAATCATGTAAGAGTATGTTTATTTTTATTTCGAGAGTTTTTATTTTAAATAAATTTTTTTCGATAGATGGTGTAGACAAAAATACTTATTAATGAAAGAAAACTGTTTGGAAATGCAGCAAAATATTTCATCCTTTACGAAAAAATAAGTGAATAAGATTATAATATTTTTGAAATGCTCATCGTCAGTCGTAATCACTTGATGTAAAATCAAAGGGCGAAATGCGCTAGTGCCGAGAAAATATTTGTAAAAAACGAATCACAGCGCCATCTATTGAAATAATGTTGAGCTAAAATCAAAAACTCTGAGAATAAAATTTATTCCTTGACGCATGAATTCATATAATTTAATTGAATTAAATGCCCCCTGAATATTTTTCATTTGCTGCTTGATAAAGCGATAAGTATACTGCAATTAAATCACTTATTTGTTGCGTTGAACCAATTTGGTTCTTTTTATTTTTGCCGATTTCGGAAGGAAGTAAAACTTAAATGCTTACATTATGTGGCTGCACCGTATTTATTAAAATGATACTAAATATTTATAAAATAGTACTTTTTTTCAAAAGAAAATCTTGGCTTTTAGTACTCACATTTATTTTCGAAATATTTTCAAAAAAAGTAAAATATTAATAAAAAAAGGTTTAAAGAAAGTAAATTCAGATGAGTTATATTTTTTTATTATTTATTCATTTTACTTTTGGAATTCTTTAAAAAGTTTAAAGAATAAACATAAGACTTCTAAAAAACTTAGAAATATATTTAATATTAATTTTTCTTTTTTAAAAATTTTACTCCGTTAAAATTTTTTTCAAATTTTGGAACTAAAGCCTCGACTAATGATTGGTACTTTTTCTAAATTTCGTAACTTACCTAGTTTTTGTTTGATTGACATGAAATTTTAATTGAATATTGCTGAGCTGATCCAAATTTAGAAAAAGCAGTTAGGAAGTAATTGAAATGCTTGAAAATTAGTGAGTAATTATTACTTTTTTTACTAATTATTTCCTGTTATTTTCAGTGAAACCTGGCTACTTAGAAATGCAAACAGACACTGTTACTGTAAATGAGAACATTGGAATTGCAAAGTTAGTCGTGATCAGGCGTGGCGGTACTGATGGAATAATTAAAGTCAAGTATCGAATCATATCAGTTAGTGCAGATTTGAACAAAGATTACGAAATTGTTCCGCCTGTTGAGCTTATCTTTCAACAACTTGAAACTGAGAAGACAATTCACATCAAAATAGTTAATGATGCTGAAAGAGAACAAACAGAAACGTTTAGAGTTGAGCTTTATGATCAGTCCATACCTTCAAACTACCAAGTTTTTAATTATCGAAATCGTGCATCGACTTTAACCACAGATGTAATCATCCTCGATGACGATAGTAAGTAGAAATTTTAATTTTAAATTTGTTTCACATATTTTTGTAAAAAAAAAGTTATGTAAATAACTTAAATCTGTATTTGTTGTTGTTTCTATACTTGGATTGGAAAGCCAAGCTCACCAGCCATTGGCCTTTTGCGAATTAAGTCAGGAGGGTGCGCCTTTCGTTCAACAAGAAAGCACCGCAAAAGTATAAGTGCATCTTAGCTCAGAACTCCACAGATAGATGGCAGCACCACTTATTAGAAATAGATTTGAAGGGGAAATAGAGCTGAATTCTTCAATTTAGAAATATATCTGAAGGGGAAGGAAATTTTCTTCAGAAATTTATTCTCTAGAATTGTGAGGATTCGAAATTCTATATTTGTCTATGTGAAGAACTCCCCTCTCCATTCATCTGGAGTAATGGCGGTGACTACGATTACGAAGTTTAACTATTTCAAGTAAGTCAAAATTTAAGAGAGGTTTTGGCTTGGTCAGCGAGAGAAAAGGAATCAGTGGAGAGAGAAGCTGCCTTTTTTGAAATGCACGATTTTTTGTTTACATGGCAGCAGACAGCCTTAGGCTTTATGGCAAAGGGAGTTCGTTTTATAGACAAACTACGACTGTTGATTAATATTTTTTGAGGCACAGTACTAACATAAAATTATGAGAAAGTCAATATTATACATACATTCATAGTACAACTCAAACACCCTTTTGCAGTTAAAAAAGTTTTTGTCAAATAAAATGCAAGATAACAGATTTTTACTGATTAAATTAAAGATTTTTTTCTGTACTCACAAAGATACAATATATTATAACTTTCATGTAAAGTGTCATGGAAAATCTATTTAATTAAAAAATGGCACTAACTCTCGCTTCATTTCTTTTATTTAAGTATTTAAACATAAAAGAAAGTTATCTGTCCCAAATCTTCTATACAATTTGGACAGAATTAATCTAAAACTAGAGAATAATCAGCTATCATATTTCTAATCTAGCTGTCGCATAAGAGGAATGAATAAATTGACTAATGAAGAATTAATGATCTGTGTCATTCAACTAATATTTTAAACTAATAATTTTCCTCCAAACTCTTTGGGTTCAATATTCCAAAAATCATCTTCAAGCATAAATTTTTCATTTACAGGATAGGGTAAAAGGGACTAGTTGCAGTCTACGGGATATTATGATAAAATGGATAGAAATTTTGCACTAATCCTCTAAAATATTTACCAACAAACATTTTTCTAATTGAGAAATTCGATTATGCTGATTTATCTAAAAATATCAATATTCCATGATATTCTCAATGATGCCATGATATTTTCAATGATATTCATTTGCTAAAAATAAATATGGAATATGTTTTAAGGAGAGTTTTAGGTCGACCACTTTCATCACAAGAAGAAATTTCAACAGTATTGTGTGATTATCAAGCTGTGATCAATACAAGACCGGCGAATTTATTTGAATGTGACACTGACGTTGTGCTTAGCACGCTAGTGACATGCTAAGTTCCGGATATAGACCCAACTTATCAAAAAAGCATGAACCGTAGAAACAGACGATCTCTCCAATAAGTATCGAGGAATATATTTAAAGTGGAGTATATCTTGTAATTTTGGTTCAACGTGGGAAACACAAAACAAAATCAAACTATTTCATCTGTTATTAGAGTTTTGATTAGAAACACCAAACGAATAAACTGGATTTTAGGATAAATTATCCAGTTACTTATTGGCAAAGATGGTCACGTTAAGTTAATCAGGACTCAAACTGCAACTATCGCACTTTTTCGCCCTAGCTAAAGAATTTATCCATAGAGATTTCAAGGCCAGTTGTCTATTCTTCACCTATGACTTCCAAATAGAGATCTAAGAAAGATAAGACACTACTTGAGAAGAATTTTCCTGGGTAACCAAATTAATTAAATCGGGCAGGAAAGCAAAAATACATGAAAGACTGTTTTTATATTCAAACTGACTGTTGAACTATTTTTAATGTAATTTTATTATTTTAATTATAAAATATAATTAAAAGGTTAAGTATTGTATCAGAAAACTATCGTTTGCATACTTTTAAGCATTATTATTATTTAGCATTTATACTGTTTGCATAATTTTTAATAATTTATAGACTTTTAGTTAAATAGTGATTTAGTTCAGTCTTTGTCTTGTTCTATCGCTCACAAGGTGAGCTTTTCTTCAGAAATACAGTGAGCATTTCTTTTTTATAAGGGATATTTGTTTATTTAAAGCAAATTAGCTAAGACTTCCAACTTAGCTTTGAACAGAATATTTATCATGATCATATCTTCATTGATAAACGAATCCTTATTATATAGAGTTTACCTTTTCAGCAAGACCTGGCTACGTTGAGATGGTGGCGACAAGGCTGACTGTTTGGGAAGATATTGGAAGGGTCAGAGTAACTGTCTCAAGGAAAGATGGAACAGATGGTCATTTAAGGGTAAAATATAGAACAGTAGATGGCACAGCAACATCTTCATTTGATTACGTATTCGATATGGGTGAATTAGAGTTTGAAGAAGGCGAGTCCGAACAAAATATTTCCATTAAAATCGTTGATGACACGATGGCAGAAAGTAGTGAGTACTTTTCTGTTTTATTGTTTGATGTCCGAGATGAAGCAGGCCCTGTAAGTGGAAGATCTTACAACTTGAAACTTCTAGAAACACAAATTGTTATTATGGATAACGATCGTAAGTTAAATTATTTTAATCCTTTTAAAACTAGTTTAGTTTCAAACAATTATTTAATTTTATAAGGTGTGGATATGAATTTCCGATACTGATCAAATAATTTTTGAAAACATTGTGTTACTTACTCACCTGTTTAATACATTTCGAATTAATCTCAACTTGCCGTAATGCGCTTCAGTACTCAGTTGTAAAAAATTAGAAACAGCTTTTTAAGTCCTCGAACGAAATGTTCTTTAATCCTGACGTTCGCAACGAGTTATTCCTTGTTCCTTCAGCAAAGCTTTAATTTTCAGAGAAAAAAATCTGTAAGGGATTTATCGGAAGAGAATAAAGAGATTTATTCTCTTTATTATTACTTCATCCTCTTTATTACTCTATTATTATAGAAAATAAAGAGATTAGAGAGTTTGTGTGAACCGTAACGCTAAAATTATTTCCTATCCCTTGGCAACACCATGAGTTGTAAAAAAAAATAAAATAAAAATTGCACAAGGGCTGTGAAACTTAAATAACGTGAACGTTAGAATTAGGGGGAAGCATAACACTTTGCAAAATCTCTCTAATAGTGAATCTCTAAAACCGATCGAATAAATTTCGAATTCTTTAATAAGAAATTAAAATATTTGTTTCCAAAGTGCATTGTTTTAACAATTAAAGATATTATCTTCTCCTATTGGCAAAGTAGCAGGCCTTGTGAATTTGTTTTATAATTATTTTTTATATGTGGTGTTAAAACTTTTTTTACAATGAGTTGCATCAAAATATCGTCCAAATTCCCTAAAACCTTAATAAAGTTTTAAAGTTTAACCATATGACCTTGTAAATTGAACCATTTTAAACTTGACTACCCCATACTACAGGTGGTTCAACGTTGCAACGGTTGCAGCAAATTTGAATGGTAATATAGTTCGAAATATTGATATTACGGGCCAACGTTGAAAATTTTTTTTGAGAGTGTAATAATGTACACACTCGCAAAACCACACTGACACGACATGCCAAGAACTTCTTTTTGTTTAAGTTTCTATATTACAGCTGTTTAACTTTCATAACATGTAAAATCTGTTCGTATGGCATTGCAAACACCATAAAGCGTGGAAAATACCAAAAATTTTAAACTAAAATCTCGAAAGCATAAGGTAATCCAGCGTCAGAAGTCCTAAAAAGTCTATAGCTCTAAAAGTATATATTAGTATTGAGATTTCAGACAGCTACAAGCTTCCATTCAAAACATCTTTCATAAGCAGTTACGACTACATGCATAAAATATTTAGTTTCTGCTTAAGATTAAGCATGAGAAAAAAACTACTTGAGTTAAATTAGCTACTTTTATGCTGTCAAAATTGAAAATAAAAATTTCAAATCGCATTCTTTTCATAGCCGTTTGATGTAATACTTCCAGCCAGCAACTAATAGTGCACACATTAAAACGCATTATGGAACTCAGGACCTGTCTGTATGTTTATAACCTTTTTCTTTTATTTTCTTTATGGAACTCAGGATCTGTCTGCATATTTATACCCTTTTCCGTTCATTTTCTTTATGGAATTCGGGTTCTACCTGTATTTTAACATACCTTTCTCTGTTAATTTTTTTTAGGGAATTCGGGATCTGCTTCGATGGAGAAAGAAAACATTACGGTCAATGAAAATGCTGTTACAGTACAAATCAATGTAATTCGTACTGGTGGATCTGAAGGTAATTTAATTGTAAGATATCGAACCAAAGATGGAACAGCATTGAGTGGAGCCGATTATATTCTTTCTAGTGGAGAAATTACTTTTCGAAATGGGGAAATTCGTAAGTCCATTAGTGTTCGCCTCATAAATGACATCTTGAAGGAATCTGCTGAAAGTTTTACAGTGGAATTACTGGATATCTCCAGTGGCGTACAGCCACGTAGTTTGGGAGCTTTGAGAAGCACAAATATTATTATAATTGATGATGATAGTAAGTATATCATAAATTTTGGTTTAGTAAAATATGTTTTTTTCTTTCATTTCTTTTTGCTATGTCTGCATTATTTCCAACTCTTTTAATACTAAGATACAGTGATGAAACTGATGAAAAAATGAAATGAAACTGATGAAAAAAATTTAATGTTTAATAAATATCTGTTTATGATCAACTGATACAGTATGTTAGTTTAAGCTGTTCATGAACGTTCTTCTAATACCATTAAAAACTGGCAAAAACTATTAATTTTAGTTCAGACTAATAGAAGAACACATAAAGAACGGATTTACATAGAAATTTAAGAATATAAGAATTGTTTTCTTAGGTGGAGTTAAATGGGTATATGGTTAGGCTTATCTTAAGTGCTGTATGTCAGGGATTTTTTATTTTATTTCTTATTTATTTTATTTAAATTTAGTAAGTATGTAATGCTCTATATTTTATAATGAAAAAGTTTTAAAAAAATTACTGGTTTGATGGCCTTACATAGTAATTTTAACATTAAAAACAAAATTTCTTTCAGATTTTATTTTTTAAAGAGAAGAATGAAGAAGAGAAGAGTGGAGGGGAAATAATAATGTAACAGACATAACGATTAAAGCAAAATAGCATAATGGTACAACGTAATGAGCATATTTAAAGATATAGATGAGTTTTCATGCAAGTTTCTGTCTTCATATGGCAGTTTATTCATGGAAAACAAAACAATTTCCTTAAAATAACTAAATTGAATAAAAATATATGTCTGTTATAAATCGTAAAAACACGTTGAATTACCATTATAGACATTAATTTTTACACTCTCATTTATATTTCAAATAAACAAAAAACTATTACAGCTTTCTTATTTTTCGATGAAACTGCACTGTTTCCGACGCACTGTTTTTGAATTTCAGTAATTTTAACAAAATACTGAAATTATATATTTGAAAAAATTTACGAATACTTATCAGATTTAATACATTTGAATATTTTGATGGAAAAAAAAACACTGAATTGTTTAAAACAATACTGATAGATGTTTTTGCTTCTTTAGAAATACTCGGTAAATTTCAATTCCACCAGTCTCGTATCACAGTGCAAGAGAGTGCTTTTCAAGTTACTCTGATAGTGAAACGATTTGGTGGGTCGGATGGCTCCATTACTCTGAGATGGACTGCTAGAGATATAACAGCAACTAGTGGACTCGATTACAATCCTACACAAGGCTTAATCCCTTTTGCTGATGGTCAGATGGAACAATCGGTATCGATTGCTATCATAGATGATAAAACTAGAGAAGAGGATGAGAAATTTATTGTTGCTTTGCACGGTCCATCTAATACAGATGTCTTGGGAGCAGTTAACACAGTAACAGTTACCATAGCAGACGACGATGGTGAGTATTATGATCTGTGAATCACATTTTGATCCGAGCTAAGATCAAAATGTTATAAATTTGTAGCGTGCTCAAAAATTAGTCATGAATTTTAGTCGAGAGGAAGAATGTAGAAAATGAATTTTTATGATACCATTAGTAATGCACATTATTGCAGGTTAATTTGCAGACTTATTTTCATTTCAATCATTTAAAAGATAGCGTCAGTTATGCTTGCTAATTTATAGCTCCATTTACTCCAAAACGAGTTTCATCGGGAATTTATTGCACGTTCTTTAATATTTATTTATTTATTATGATGTGTATATATATATATATATATATATATATATATATATATATATATATATATATATATATATATATATATATATATATATATATATATATATATATATATATATATATATATATATATATATATGATGTATATATATATTATTTTTTTTTAAATTGTTCTGGTGTATGCTTCTCAGATTTGTGCATGATCGCGTAGAATTTATCGTGTAGATTCGCGAATTATTTAGGATGTTTTTCCCCCCGTACGATGTGTATTCAGCTAATGAAGTAAAAACTAAAAGTTTTTTTTCCAATTTACATAGTGTTGTTCTCTCTTAATGAGGCCGTGGTACTCCAGTGGTTTCAAAATCGGGGTCCAGAGCGACTGGGGTTCGATTTTCGAAGTTCCACAGAGTACATACGATACACTTGTAAAATCTGTGGAATTGAATCGTGGGTACAGGGATCTGTAAAAACTTCCTTCCACTTCAGATCTATGTCTAAAATGATGAATTGGCCTCAGGAAGGAGACCCACTCTGTAGAGGACCAAAAGTATGATGGCATGTCTTCGGATAATCCTAAGGGATGTATCCCAGACCGTCTCCAGTTGTGCGACGTAAATAAAATACCAACCTACTAACCTCTTCTAATAAAACTTTCTAATTTTTTTTTTCAGATTACACGGCTGTTTCCGACAATTTGATCGAAGTAAATTTTAATCCAACGACATACATAATAAGAAGAAACCAACGATTCGTTAAACTGCATATCTTTCGAACAGGTGATTTAGAGCCACTTTCTGTTTACTTGACAACCAATGACGGCACAGCCAAAGGTGGAGAGGACTATAGAAAAATGCGAGGTAAAGTTGAATTTTACGCAGGTGAAAGGAGTATTAGTGTGACAGTTCGAACTTATAACCACCCACGAATTGGAGATAACAAAATATTCTATTACGAAATGTTTGCCCCAAGCAGAGGAATTGTAGGTCGAAATAAAACAGCAACAGTAATAATAGAAAACGATTCTTCTGCTCGATTAAACGGAAGGAACTCACCCGAAGAAGGATCAATTATAGGGGGTGACGGGCAGATTTCAAGTTTTGACGGATCTTCTCTGACGGCAGTCAACCAGTTCAAAAACACACAACTAACATCGCAGCAACTCCCTCAAATTCCTAATTTTGGAATTGGCCAACAAATAAGTAAGTACAGTGCTAAAATTTTGATACTTGATTTGTTTCAGTTTGTCAATATAGAAGGCCTATTCGGAAACTAAATTTCGTTTCGTTATAAATAAAAAAAAAAAACCGTATTCATTCGCAAAATTTTGAGTTTACACCTAAAAAGGTACAGCTGCTCTCTTTACTTTAAGTACTTTTCAATGCATTCACCATTTGTACAGAGCGTAAAAAAAGAATGCCTATATAGAAAAAAAAATCTAATTTAACTTTGGTCTGGCCGTTGTGGATTTCACTTCCTTTAATTACTTAATTCAAATTGACTTTAAAATAAGTGAATTTACTTCATTCTAATATTCTGAAATTCACTTTAAAATAAGTGAATATAATAAATAAAAGTCACCATTGAATGGAAGAAAATTAAAAAGGCAAATGGTCACCCTGCCAAGTGCTGACCGCGCCCGACGATGATTTAATGATTTTTCGCGCACTAGGACTCAATCTTACTGTTCGATGGTTTAATGTTGCAAATTAATTTGAGTAGACGATATTTTAAGTTACTAATTCGGACACAAAGAAATATTTTTCCTGAATAAACATACTTTTAACCTCAAATTTAAGTTCCTCACCATCAAAATATGGGGGTTGACCGGAATCTGGAGTTGTAGTTCTAGTTAATTTACGTCGCACTAGAGCTGCACAATGGGCTATTGGCGACGGTCTGGGAAACATCCCTGAGGATTATCCGAAGACATGCCATCACAATTTTAATCCTCTGCAGAGGGGATGGTGCCCCCGCTTCGGTAGCCCGACGAACTACACGCGAAGTCAAGCACTTTACGGTAGAACAGTTTAACGAGGAACAATACCACACACCCTCGGTCCCTACGCAGACTACCTACCCGCACACGGACCGCAGCCAGTGATGCTTGACTTCGGTGATCTGCTGGGAACCGTGTCTTAACGATCAGTCCACTGTGGGACGTCGGAATCTGGAAAATATGGCCCAGATAGTTTAGACGGCAGAGCGGTAGGAAGTTTGGGTCCCCTAAACATGTTCACTGCTTGTCGAGAACAGGTGATTATGGTTAGCATCGAAAAGTGGTAACCTATAAAAATAAAACCAAAAATTTATTTCAATAAGCAATGCGTTATGTTGAGAGAAAATATCAGAATTTCTGCAATATTAGTTGGATGGTAATAAATATCTCTATCTGTTTTATCGACACAAACTACTAGCAAGAACTTCGTCACATGCTGGTGTGGAATCGGCAGCGAAAGTGTTAATAATTTCACTTTTTGCCTATAAGCTATCGCAACGCTCGAACACGCCATGTGGGGAAAAGACCTTTCCCCTCTCCTCCTCTTTTCAGTTGTATGGGAATGTACTACTACATTTTTCCTTTTCTTAATATGTTTCGTATTAAATTATTAAAAATAGTTTTTAAAATTTCCATGACGTTTTCTTTTAGAACTATGTTTAATGTAGTTTTCAGTTCCATACAGTTTCCTAACTTAAAATATTTTTATCTATTCGAAAATCAAGAAATAAACTAATGTACTTTCTTCTTCTATGACTCTCCACACGCTATTGGTGAAAGCATGCGAAGTGTTGCCATAGGTAGAGAGCTCTGATCTACGCCACCTGTAGTCCATTTCGATCTCCAATCAGAAAGAGCAAATCTGATTAAACACAACCCATTTGAGCTGGTGTACGAGATCTTGCTCTCGGACAATGTGAAGGCGAGAATTATCACGCAGAAAAACAACTCCAGATTTTAGCAAGCTGCTACGTTTCTTGTAAATGACTCTTTTCAGTTTCCTCAAAATTTTATGGTGGTGCCCCCTCCTAATTTCTGGTGCCCTACACACGTGCTTAGTATGCTTACTGGTTAGTCAGCTCTTGAACACAATTAACCGCTTCCTTCTCGCTCCCGTGATATTTTCGGGTTGGAGTGCTCAGTAGTAAGGTGCTAATAAGAATAAAACTAATTCTCTTTTGCCCGGAAAATATCTTATTTCTCATTTTACGCACCAGATGGCAGTACCAGGATATTTTTAAGGTAATTGTAGATAGTTAATTTATTTTAAACTAGATGTCAGCACTAATCAAATAGCACAAATAAAAAAATGGCACTTTTATGATCGTTTTCTTGAAAATTAACCGATCGATAAGGGGTTAAATTATTTATCGAGTTAAAATAAATTGATAAAAATATGTCCCCATGGTAATATTTGTAATTGAAATTAGCTTTCATAATTTAAAATCAATATTAACTTACGGTGTCTTTAATGCTAAAGCTTAATCAGTCTATACTTATTTCCAGAGACCATAGCAGAAAAAATCACGATATTCTTTGTCAACCCAACAATAACAGTCAAGAGGAGCGAAGGCAAAGTTAAAGTGGAAATAGGAAGATCTGGCGATTTTAACATACCTCTGACGGTTTTCTTCGAAACCAGAGATGGAACAGCCAAAGCAGGAATAGATTATCGTGCAACAAAGGGAGATATCAGTTTTCTCAAAAACGAAATACAACTCGGAGTGCAAGTTATTCTCACTGATTTCATTCTAAAGGAAAAAGAAGACAAGTTTTTCTTTATCGACATTTCTCAACCTTCCTTAGGAATTGTTGTCCCAAGTCTAGGGAGACTTAGAGTTGTTATTGTTAATGATATTACAGCAGCAGATTCCAGTGTTGAAAAAGTATCATCAAGCTTTAGTGAATCAAGCTTTAGCTTTAGATCTCGAGTAAACGGTGGTTCGCCACCTGGTGATGATACACCTTGGGTTAATCATCAAGTAAATGTAACGCAACAATCTCACATACCACCTCCGCCGCCACATTCTACTAAACATGAAAGTAAGCAATTCAAGTATTTATAAGGGTAAAAATTCTCAAAATGAATTTAACCAATACTTATTTTAATTCGCTAAAATGTTCAAATAAAAGCTTTGAGCCACGATGGCTCAGGTGATAGAGCGTTCGCCTTCCAATGAGGTGAACCGGGTTCGAATCCCAGCAATGGCTGGCCGATACAGCTTGTGCCGACATGAAATATCCTCAGTGGTAGACAGATCATGGGTTAGAGTCCCCTGGCCGTCAGGCTAACCGTGGAAAATTTTCCTCTTCATGTAACGCAAATGCGGGTTAGTTTCATCAAAAAGCTTCACGAAGACAAAATACTTGATCCAGGAGTTCCCTTGTCTTCTGGATTGGATTCAAAATTACAAAGTTACGGAGTTAAATATTAGCAGTCGCAAACCCAAAAAGATGGGTCGGCTGTTCCACGACGACTATAAAATAAAATAAAACCTCTGTATAATTTGAAATTATATCATTAAATTTAAAAAAAAAAGGATTTAAGGCTGCATTATAAGTATTGTATTTTAAATTAAAAGTGAAAACAAACGTTATAAAATTTATAACTTAAATAAAATTGAAAAGTTCGATGAAAATTTATAGAAAGTACGTAATATTCATAATTATTTTACAAATACACCTAAGTGACATATTATACTTAATTGTGAACCATTGTTAATTTCAGGCTTTGCGAATTATATAAAAAAAAAAAAAAATCTTAATATATTTTTTTATGAATGGTAACATTTTCATCGTCTGAGAATTTTTATAGTATCATAAAATCTGGATTTTTTTCCATATCATGCTGTCAGCTACTTAATGGATGATTATTTGAATAATTGAATTATTAGATAAAGAAATAAAATTTTTTCATTTGATTATTTTTCTTGAATGTTTGTAGAGGTATAAAATAATGTTAAGAAATATTTTCTAAAGATTGACTTTTTTAAGCAGGTGCAGCGACTTTATGCAGGTTAATATGCAGCACATGTACATTTTCAAATTTATTTTTCCAAAAAACTAAAGATTCAACCTCGTTTCAATACCTTATCATCAATCCGATTTGCATCGTCATAATTATTATTTTTTAAATATAATTATAGATAATCAAATTATTTATGATGTTTTTAAGGGGTAGCCGCAACCTAGGAAATATAATCAAAATATTTCGGTTAGGACAGCGAACGAAAGTATGTATTACTCAATAATAATTCCTTTTTTTGCGTTTCTCATCTCAGAGTTCGTCTTTTCAAACTTTCATTTCCCAAGAAATTTTCGACCGATTCCCCTCAAATTTATCATTTTGACATTTAAAATTACATAGATTAAAATGGTGCTTTTTTGACGATAAGTAAATTAAATAAAAATAAAACAGCAATAGATGCTTATGAAAAGATTTTTCTTTCCATCGAACTATCAGATGATATCGAACGAACGAATTTTACAACTGTTAGCCAAATAATTTTAGTTCCCTTTTATTGTAACTTTTTGGGTATATTACATAAAATCGAGAGATTGATAAGTATTTTTATTTTAAAGACTTGATGAAATTAATTTAATCACACAAAAATATTTTTCTTAGTTCAAATTACGTTACTAGATCAGTGGTCGGAAAAATTAAATCTTTTTTTTTTTGCTTCACTACAACTTTATTACAAAGGACTATAACTAGGTATTTTTTCAAAATGTAGTCAATACTTAACTACTTGTAGGAGATTAATTTTGTTGAAGAATTCAATTTGCCCTTCTGATCAAAATTAAAAACAAACAAACAAACAAGTAAACTATTGAAAAAAAATCGTCAAGACTGGCTTAGACTAATAAATGAGACGTTTTTCCTTTTCAACCTTCAAATTTTTGTACCTTTTTTGACAACAAATATTAATTTCAAGAAATTGTCAAATATTTCCAACTTTATCAAGTGGGTCCGACGATAACTCAGAGTCACAAAATTCTCAATATAATAAAAATAAAAGTTCTCAAAAATCTCATGAGCGGACTGTAATAATTAAACACCACTTTATTAACACAAGTCAATTAGAGAAACGCTGTTTTCACACATCCGAGCTCTTCGGATTCATAAGATACACTAATTTTTCATAGATGGCGCTTCTGGCGTCAACATACCGCCGGGCGTTGAATGACGCAGCATTCAACAAAATAGAAATAAAAACAAAACAAATAAAAACAAACCAAAAAAATACAAATATATAACAATAAAACATAAACATATATCAACACAATTTTTAATTAACATGAGGCAAAGTTATTAATTTAATTACTGGCCTTTTAAATGTACCATTTTTATCTTTAAGAGTTACAACTCTGGTTCTATTATCCTTACCTGGATGAGTTTTAATAACCCTTGCTAAATTCCATTTTAAATGACAATACACATCTGGATTTTTTACTAATACTAAATCACCTTCCTTTATATCTATGTTACCCTTGTACCATTTAGGTCTATTTAAAAGCTTATTAAGATACTCTACTGACCATCTTTTCCAAATATGTTGAGTCATTTTTTGAACCAATTGCCATCGGCTAAGACGATTCATTGGAACCTCAGTATAGTTAGGTTCAGGTATTGCTACTAAAGTAGAACCAATAAGAAAATGAGCAGGTGTTAGTGCTTCAACATCATTTGGATCACTTGAAAGAGGACAGAGTGGTCTAGAATTTAAGACTGCTTCAATTTGAACTACGAAAGTTAAAAATTCCTCGTAACTTAAGATTGTTTTTCCAACTACTCGTTTAAGGTGATATTTCAGAGACTTTACACTTGATTCCCATAATCCTCCAAAATGTGGAGTAGAAGGGGGATTAAAATACCATTTAACTCCTTCATTAGTCATAAAATTTTCTATTTCCTTTTTACTCTCACATTTAAATAGTAATTTAAGATATGACTTTAATTCTCTATTTGCACCTATAAAATTTCGGCCGTTATCACTAAAAATCTCAGAAGGTTTGCCTCTTCTAGATACAAATCTTTTAAAAGCAGCTAAAAATGCAGCTGTTGTTAAATCATTCACTATTTCAAAATGTACAGCTTTTGTTGTGAAACAAACAAAAACACAAATAAATATCTTTTTTACCTGCTTACTTCTACCAATAAAGCTTTTAACTACAAATGGTCCACAAAAGTCAAGTCCAGTTCGAGAGAAGGCTCTAGAAATGGTTACTCTAGCAGCTGGTAAGTCAGCCATTTGCTGTGGTTTAGACCTAGAACTTACCTTTTTACACACAATACAATTAAAGACAATTTTTCTAACAACATTTCTTGCAGAAACAATCCAAAATTTTGATCTTATAAGAGATAATGTAGTTTCTGCACCTGCATGAAAATAAAGAATATGAAAATAATTAATCACTGTTGAAGTAAAATTATGTTTGGTAGGCAGAACCATTGGATGTTTTTGAGATTCACTTAAGTCACTGTTTTGAAGTCTGCCACCAACTTTCAGAATTCCATTTTCATCTAGAAAGGGACACAAATTTAAAAGTTTACTATTGTTAGGTATTGGTAAGACTTTTTCCAAACACTGAATTTCAGTCACAAATGAAGTACGTTGAACGTTTCTTACAACACACAACAAAGCTTGAGAAAGTTCACTTGTTGTCAACGTTCCACTGGTAGGATGCAATGGATTCAAAGAATTATGCAAGAATCTCTTGCACCAAGCCACAATTCTTAAGATTTTCATGTAAGAAGAACATTCATTAATAACACTTAGAGGCTCAAATGTCTTAATTAGGGCACAAATTTCACTAACTACTGGTGGTTTTAATTCTCGAAGAAACAGTTCATCAGACTCTACAGATATATTATCCGTGCAATCATCTACTGACGATTGTTGCAGAAATAGAGGGCCACTCCACCACAAGTCACATGTTTTAAGTCTCAATGGATCGATACCTCTGGAAACGAGGTCGGCAGGGTTCTGTTTTGAAGCAACATGATGCCACTGTTCACTCACAGTTAATTTTTGGATTATAGAGATTCTATTGGCAACAAAAGTCTTTAGGTCTCTACACTCTTTTCTCATCCACGCCAGAACGATAGTACTATCTGTCCAGTAACAAGTTTTAGAAACCTCTAGCTGCAGGGCACTTAATACTTTCCTCATTAGTTTCACCAACAAAACTGCTGCGCAGAGCTCTAGTCTAGGTATTGAGACACACTTCAGAGGAGCTACTCTGGATTTACTGATAAGTAGCTTTGTTTTTGAATCACCAAGAGAGTTGATGGATTTAGAATAGATTACTGCACCATACGCCATTTCTGAGGCATCGGAAAATCCATGTAATTCTACGATGAGAAATTGTTCACTGAGAATCCATCTTGGGACACTGATTGAGTTCACTGCACTCAAGGAATTAAGGAAACTGTGCCATTCGGCGTTTTCTTTAACTGGAAGAGCATTACACCAATCCAATTTTAATAACCACAGTTTTTGTAAGAACACTTTAGCTCTAGTGATGATTGGTCCCAACAAACCAAGGGGATCAAAAATTCGTGCGATTTGAGAAAGCACTGTTCGTTTAGTAAAAACCTCACTTTGTTCAATTATTACATTAAACCCAAAACTGTCTTGTTGTGGTTTCCAAAGCACACCTAATGTTTTAGTTTCATTAGTAAATGAATAACTCGATTCATTAGTTTCATCACGGAGAAGGAATTTGTTATTAGCTGACCATTTATGAAGCTCCATTCCTCCCTTTTCTAACAACGATATAAGCTGTTGTTGAATGTCTCTTGCTTCTTTTAAACTCTCTGCACCGGAGACTATATCATCCATATATACATCATGTAACAACACAGTTGATGCTAATAGGAAGTCTCTTCCTTCATCTCTGGCTAACTGCTGCACTGTCCTAGTTGCCAAAAAGGGAGCACTTGTTGTGCCATAGGTAACAGTAGACAGTTTATACACTTTCACTGGATCATTAATCTCTGCCTTAAATAAAATTCTCAATAAATCTCTTTGGCTATGATCTACAAGTATCATGCGATACATCTTTTTGATGTCAGCAACAAAGGCAAATTGATGTTTTCTAAACCTAAGCATGATGCACAATAAATCATCCTGAATTATACCTCCGTTGTACTGTAAACAATTTAATGATTTACCAGTAGAAGTTAATGCACTTGCGTTAAACACAACTCTCAAAGGGGTACTTTTGGATTCAGGTCTAAACACGCAATGATGAGGAATATAATACTGCACATCTGGTTCTTCAGACTCTTGTACTTCCTCCATATGACCCATATTTAAATACTCTAACATAAATGCTTTGTAAAGTTCACAAAATTGAGGTTCTCTAACAAGGCGATTCCATAACGAATTCAACCACTTTACAGCTTTTTTCTTAGATTCACCCAGACACGACGGATCTTCTCTAAAGGGCATTTTAACAACATATTTTCCACTCTCCGTTCTTGAATAATTTTCAAGAAAATGCTCTTCACAAATTTCAGCTTCGTTAGTTTTAGAAATTTCAAACTCTCTCTCTACATCTTCTATTTCCCAAAAAGTTTTTAATGTTTTTTCTAACTCATAATTATCTGTAACGAGCCCACAATGTATTTTATTTTCGTTTTTGGTCGGAAGACTCCCACTGACAATATACCCGAAAACGCTATTTTGTAATCTTAAATTTGTATCCTGAAGGAAAATTTGACCCGATTTTAAGATTTCATAAAAGTGTTCTGCTCCTAACAACAAATCAATAGGACTCGGAATAAAGAATTTTTCATCTGCTAGTTTAATATTATTTAGCGATAGAATATTTACATCAAGAGGATTAGCTGGTGTAAGTTCTGTAATTTTAGGAATTACTAAAAAATTTAAGTTTAAATCAAAACTCGACTCTAATACTAATAAAACTTATCGAACTAGCTCAATTAAAAAAAATAAATAAACGCATTACAATACATAAAAAAAAGTAATGACGTAATTAAGTTGTTTTGTTACAAGTAGCGAGTGAGTTACAACTACTGAATTATATTAATAAAATGTATGCATATTTTATGAATAATATGGATAACTAATGATCATTCTTGCAGGCTGTCCAGTTGGAATGACTTTTAGGCGTTGTGCTCCAGCTTGCCCTAAAACTTGTGAAAATATGGATGATCCTGAGCCATGCCACAATAAATGTGTGGACGCCTGTTTTTGTGAAGACGGCTTTGTGAAAGAAAGCTCGATTAGCAATAAATGCATATTGCCCGAAGACTGTATAGGTAATTGAATTTTTTTTAATGTAAAATTTTTTTTAATGAAAAAAGCTTAATTTAACAACAGGTTCTAGCTTAAAGACGAATTGAGTTACTGTTACTAGATACGGAAGGGTATAAATTAACAGGGGTCATTTTTGGAGAAATTTACATCCAAAACTGAGGTCTGACATAAATTTTTCTCGTTGGAACGGACCCTTCACAAAATATTTTATCGTTAGAACGGACCCTCCCCGAAATATTTTACAGTAAAAAAGTACCTGCTCAAACTATTTCATCATTAGAACGGACCCTTCACACAATATTTTATCATTAGAACAGTACCGTCACAAAATATTTCATCATTACAACGGACCCTTCACTAAGTATTTTGTTAGAACGGATCCTTCACAAAATGCCCATCACAATTATTGTAAAAAAGGCCTGTTCACAAAACATTTTATCGTTAGAACCGACCCTTTACAAAATATTTTACAGTGAAGAAGGACCCTTCACAGAATATTTTATCGTTAGAACGGACCCTTCACAAAATACCCATCACAATTATTGTAAAAAAGGACCCTTCACAAAATATTTTATCGTTAGAACGTCACTTCACAAAATATTTTATTGAGGAAAACGGATCCTTCACATTTTTTTTTTAAGAACAAAGGAGTCAGTGGCATCTTTAATACCCAATTTTAAGATTAAAACTCATTGAAATAGATGGTATTCGTGTGTTATTATTCACCAAAAAACAGGACCTTATTTTTATTTGTTTACAAAATTGTGAACAGATTTTTTCCCAAAAACAAAATTTTTGCAATAACGGAGTTGTTGTTGTAGTTCATTTACGTCGCACTAGAGCTGCGCAATGGGCTATTGGCGACGGTCTGGGAAACATCCCTGAGGATGATCCGAAGACATGCCATTACAATTTTGATTCTCTGCAGATGGGATGGCATACCCGCTTCGGTAGCCCGACGATCTGCATGCGAAGTCGAGCACTTTACGGTAGAACAGTTTAACGAGGACCCATACCGCATACCCTCGGTCCCTATGCAGACTGATCCTAGTGGCCACCCACCCGCACAAGTGATGCTTGACTTCGGTGAGCCGTGTCTTATCGATCAGCCCACTACGGGACTGCAATAACGGAGGATTGTTAATAAATTAAATCTAGGGGTGTAGTAGAGGTAAAAACGTGGGAGGGATAAGGACGTTCGGTCACAGATTCGCGATAGGAAAAAATAATTAATTTTTTACATTAACAAGGGTTTTCATAAAAACCTATAACTTGCCTCGTAATTTATTGACAGCGCTTAGTAATGCTTTTATCTTTTACAGGTTCCAGGTCGAAAAGTAAGATAGTTGGAAAGCTAGCAGCTGGTGCTGGTTTGCTTGGACTTGGAGGATTATTACCTGCTTTGGGCAGATAATACCACAATTTTAGGACGCAGTAATTAAGATTACAATATCAAATATTTGATAAATTATAGTTTTATAAAAAAATATTTCATTAAGTTATTTTTTAAATAATTATAACGATGTAGAACAAGATAAGTTTTAATTACCAATGTTTATCAAGTTTATTTTGTGATAGTAATTATTAAACAATAGAATTCAAATATCATTTGCAGACCTACAAAGGAGATATTTCAATGTCATTTTTTTTAATAACATTTTTGAAAACGGAAAGAAAGTTTATAAAAATAATTTATTATGCAAACTTTAAATCTTATTAATTTTACGTTTTTTCAGCAGAGATCTTGGGGTTGTTAAGAAAAGGAATACCAAACAAGCAAGTTTCCTTCAAACTGCTTAGTTGGTTCAGAAAACTAAAATGTAACACTATTTCGCTATAATTTCTAAAGGAAATTTTTTAGATCAGACATTAGTTTTACATATAGACATAGATAGAAATTATAAATAGATTATATATAGATAGATATCTATGAACGAGGCATTATATCTATGTATTACATAAATAAGCATATATTTTCTGTGCTTTAAAATTGTCAAGTTTGTGTTTATTTATTTTAAGTGTAGAAATGTGTACGCTCTTGTAAATAAAGTAACTTATTATAATTTTCACTTTTTACAGTGGTTTTAAATTTATTTCCCTTGATTTTTGTTGAGGAAAAACAAATGGCGAAATAAAGTTTGCTTTGTTCTGCTAAGAACACTAGATAATTTACTATAGTTACAAAGTTTGTCAACAGAGGGTGCTTCAGACGGTAAAACAATGTATTTTTCTGCATACCAGATCATTCAAATAGAAAATACTAGCATAAGCATGCGCTAATTTTTTTTTCTCAGACTGCACCACACTGTAAATGGTTGTTATTTAAAACATAGTGTTATGTTTTTTTTCAGTGAGCAGCATCATCAGTATACTTTGTAATTGATTTTGAAACTGGATAGAAAAATATAATTCCCTAAACAGAATGCAACAAACCCATATTACTATCTCCTCCAACTTTCCAAGGAGTGGTTTTAAAATATTACCCTCCACTTTTTAGATATCTGGTCTATATGTTGGCTCGAATACAATTTAAAAAATATATATTTTTGAGCTTTCAGAAGTAACTGATAAAGCATAATCAACTGGGTATTCTCAATATGTTAAATAGTTTAGTTAAAAACATAATACTCTTTTTTTATGATTACTATGTACGCACATAACTCAAATAATAAAAAGTGTATTATGAATACATAAGGAGTTGCGCTGAAGACACAAATTAATATCTGTTTAGGTCCAATCTGATTGTAACCTGATACAGTAAGTATCAAAAACAGACTTACAAAAAATTTAACTTTTATTCCGTAATTCAATCCTTAGTGCAAATTAAGATATAGTATAAAATTTGCTTGAAAAACAAATTACTTTTCTCTCTGCATTTTTAGAATAACATCCACATAAACTTAAATGTCCACTACATAGCATTTAGTCCTTAGTAATACTAAAAGAAAACACAAATAATTAAATTCGAAATGGATAAAACTTCTTTGAAAAAAAAAACGCGCTAAGAAGCAGCAGAAATTTCAGAAAAAAGAATCAATAAAAGAAACGAAGGAAATAAAAATAAAAATATGACCACCAAAGCTGCCGTCTTCAGGGGGTACCGGCCTTGGTAGCCATTAAAAACAAAACCATTTCTAATTGAGGGAGAAGCAAATGCTTAAAATAACTCCCTCAGTACCCCGATGGTTTTGTATAGAGGTCCAGGAAAAACAAGATACATTCAAAATAATTAACAAATTAAGAAAAGAAACTCAATCAAAATCATCAGAAAAATAAAAACTCACTAAGTCACAGGTCAAGCATCAACTTCAAAAGCAAGTAGAAGAAAAGAAAACACTAAAAACTGAAAAAATAACGCCCCCTATTATAATGCGCAGAAGTTTAAAATGAAATGGAAAAGGTCAGGAGAAAGAAATACGTAGGCAAATTAACATTGTCATTAGCAGATTTTTTTTCTCCATTATGCGATTTAATTTTTACCATAGTTTTTGCCAAATCAGTGACATTTTAACACATTGACTGACGCAGTTCTTTACAGTGAAATCTTCTTCAGGCCACGAGTACTGTTACATGAAGCGTATTCTGCTAAGTGCTCTTGCCGACATTTTAATAATGCCAGTCTTAGGTGGTAACAAGAATAATATCTTGCGCCATTTGTTGCTATGGTATCGTGCCTGTTTCTTTGTGCCCGTTGCTCTGCCTCTGTTTCTCATCTCGCCACTTTACGCGTTCAGTTTTTGAATCTTTGCCGAGTAAAGAGGAGTATAACTTAAAATTTTTACCCTAATTCATTGAAATTTCAAAAAGAAAATATGAGTGAGGCGACAGTCTATGTGTTAAGGAAGAAAAAATATTAAATTATGATAATCAATGTAATTTTGATTACCTCTAGATCTTATAACTTAAAAAACAGAATCATTATTTTAGTCACTTAAATTCTTTGGTGTTAGCCAGACTGAACCTTAATCTCCAACTAGATCTACTTCTACATTTCAACAAATTTGTAATTTGTTTCACCTAGAGTATGAAAGATGAAGAAATATCCCAATTCTAAAAACATTCATTATTTTTATTCCATTCTTCACTTCTCATTTTTTCTTTTAAGTAAATTTCATTCATACAAGACTAACACAATGAATGAAAATGAGACAAGCATAATAATGAATATACATTGAATACTTTGTACATATGCTTACAAAAATAATACAATATGATTAGTATGTACACATATGACTCAAATTATTTTAATATAATCATTCATAACAAAAAAATTAAACATATCACTATAAACAATTTTATAATTAAAATAGCATTCAGTTACTTATTAATTTCTTAAATTGAGTAGAATTTAAAATTATTAATGTACAATTAAATTATCTGTGATATACATAATAAGAAGCATACTTTTAAATATTAGCTTTTTTAATTTAATATTATTAAAACTACCAACTAAATATTTTAATAGTTATATATTGCTTCATAACAAAGTTCTTTTTATCATTAATTATTGCATTGGTATATAGCAGATTGTACTAATAGAAAATAACTCAGGTTCTTCTTAAACTTAGTGTACAAACAACTAAAGTTAATGTTCAATGAAAAGAATTGCCTCTTATTTTTATCAGAAAAAAAGAATCACCTTTCTTGAATCAATATATCAAGAAAAGATCAATATATCATATTTTGAAATATAGACATTGGTTGTTCTTATAATAAAGCATAGATTTTCTAAAATATATTTTTAGAAATGAATCCATTTAATAAATATTTTAGACAAAAAATTCAAATTACAAAAAATAATTTACTTGTATATATATTGCTTAATATATTTTGAGCAATATAAAAGAGGAACTTCCGAAATCTCAGCAGCAGAAATCTTTTAAACATCTTTAATCAAGTTAAATATTGAAAATGGAGAAAAAAATTTAATATTTAAATATTAAAAAACTGTAATATAATAGTAACTGCTTATGTAACATTTTATCATGACAAATTCCAATTCTACCAAACAATTATTATATAACAATTATTATATAGAAACATTGAGAAATAACATTGCTTAGTTTTTAAAATTAAAAGTTCAATTCACAGAAATTTTCAGTTTGAGAGTAACAAATATTGAAATAATACATTATGATTGAAATTTAGCAAAAACATGAATGCATGTTAAAAAAAAAAAAACTTATTTGAAAGCAGTTTTATTGTAAAACAAAATAAATTTTTTCTTTACCATAAAGTGACAGTTCATATCAATGAATCATCATAAAGGCATTTAGCATCAAATGCTATTTAGTATTGCTAGTTCCATGGTTGGGTTTTAAAATACTATTACATTCTGATCACTTTTTGAATTTATAACAAGTCATAGTCATTACAGTGTTGACTTAGAAACAATTTAACAGTAGATAATACAGTTATCGTCTAAAAAATATTTTTGCTTTCTACAGCTTTTTGTAGATAAGTTAAAGCTAGGACAGCTCTCAGAAAAATTAAAATAGTATAAGATTATTACTGAACACTGGGAAATTTAGAATTTACAAACAAAGATATGGTAAAACCAATCAAGAAATTTTTTTTTGAATTAGAGACAATTTAGCAGTAGATGATGCAATTACTATTGGAAAAATATTTGTAGCTTTATACAGTGTTTAGCAGATAAGGCTAGAATAATTCTCAGAATAATTAAAATTGTATCAAATTATTGCTGATCACCGGGGAATTTAGGATTTACAAACAAAGATATAGTAAAACCAGCCTAGAAATAATTTTTTGATTTAGAGACAATTTAGCAGTAGATAATTCAACTATTAATGGAAAAATACTTTTAGCTTCCTACAGTATTTTGTAGATAAGGCTAGTATAATTCTCAGAAAAATTAAAATAGTATAAGATCATTACTGAACACCGGGAAATTTAGGATTTACAAACAAAGATATGGTAAAATCAGCCTAGAAATAATTTTTTGATTTAGAGACAATTCAGCAGTAGATAATTCAATTATTTTTGGAAAAATACTTTTAGCTTCCTACAGTATTTTGTAGATAAGGCTCGAATAATTCTCAGAATAATTAAAATTGTATCAGATTATTGTTGAACACCGGGAAATTTAGGATTTACAAACAAAGTTATGGTAAAACCAGCCTAGAAATAATTTTTTGATTTAGAGACAATTTAGCAGTAGATAATTCAATTATTTTTGGAAAAATACTTTTAGCTTCCTACAGTATTTTGTAGATAAGGCTCGAATAATTAAAATTGTATCAGATTATTGTTGAACACCGGGAAATTTAGGATTTACAAACAAAGATATGGTAAAACCAATCTAGAAACTTTTTTTTTGATTTAGAGACAGTTTAGCAGTAAATAATGCAATTATTATTGGAAAAATATTCTCAGCTTCAAAAAGTTTTTTGTAGATAAGACGAGGACAATTCTTAGAATAATTAAAATATTATAAAATTATTGCTGAATATAGGAAAATTTAGGATTTATACAAACAAAGATATGGTAAAATTAGCTTAATTTTTTTTCCTTCTAAGCTTAAAATAAATATTAGCTGCCATCTGAACGGTATAAGTAAGGATAAACATCATATGTTGTTGCGGGTGGTGGTGGTGGAATTTGAGGTTGTTGTTCCATAGGTTTTGAAGTTCTGTTCATTGTTTTTTTGCACTGCTCTGGAGGATATTTAGGAATGCTATCAGAAGAACACTTAGTAGAGTTCTCACGCCTAGATTTAAGAACTAGCATGTCGACTAGGTGAGCAAGATTTTTAACTATTGTATCAGGTTTGATGACTTCATGTTTTGCATCATCTGGTCTAAAAAACCATCAATTATATTAAAAAACAAATTATAGATAATGACATTAAAACATCATGCATAGGAAAATTTCCGTATAAATAATTGCACCAAAAAGTCGACACATTTTGATGAAAATTTTTCATAGAGTAGGACAAACTGTAAAGATGTAGCTCGAACATGGAAAAAATTACAGAAAAATGAAAAGAGAAGAACAAAATTATTAAAATAAAATAAAATAATTTTTCAAAAATTTTTTCAATAAAAATCCGGAGAAATTTTTTCTTTTTTAAATTATGTTATTTTATTTCAATAATTTTCTTCTCTTTCCATTTTCTGTAATTTTTTCCCATGTTTTCTCTACTTTCTGAGCTTATTTTATGAGTTCTATAAACTTGCAGCTTATGCCCAGTAAATAAAACTTATCAATTTTCGTTACGTTTCTTCATTTTTCTCTTTTTCTTTTTATCCTTTTCGTGTTATATATATATATATATACAGAGATGCCAACTGCTCCGGACAAGCCAAATTAATTAGAAAAATGGCAAAGTAAATTTTGCAAATATTTGACTATTTTTGCTTGCTTTTTAAAAGGTATAGCATGACAAAAGATTCATGAAGTGGCTAATTATATAAACCTATGAATTATTTAGAAACAGTGGTGGCTAAAAATCTATTGAATTGAATTTACTAATCCAAGATATGAAATTGATAAGCTACCACTTTAAAATATATATTTGCTGTCCGGAGCAAGTTGGCACCTCTCATACATACATACATACATACATACATACATATATATATATATATATATATATATATATATATATATATATATATATATATATATATATATATATATAGACACATTTGAAATACGTATGTATAGAGTCTTTTGGGCCTCAGTGATGGTATTTGGCACAAGCAGGTACCAATAAGTTAAGATCCCCTCATGCAAAAAAATGTTAGGCTACTTAAGGACTTTGGAGAAAAAAAATTTCTCTTTTTTTTTTTGCTTAAAAGAAGCCTTAATACCTTAAAACAATCCACCGAAAATTTTATGTGAGGAAAAAGTATATAACAGGGGTTTCCAACTGGCGACCCGCGAAGCCTTCTTTTGTGGTCCGCGAACTAAAATATATTAGTGTCATTTTTTGCGGACAATTTTCGTTGAAAATCTATATGGGTTTAAAATATTCTTCTCGTTAATAAAAACCTAATTTCTTCGTTTTTGGGAAATTTATCATACCAACGGTGCAAAAAATTTTATTCTCAGGTTTTGCATTCAAGAAAATATTTATTCAAATACAAAAATAATCGCGTATGTTGCTCTTTCTTATTTGATTTTTTCTGTATTTTGTGAATATAATCTAGTATGTGCGTATCAGAAATTTTCTTGAAGAAATCCTCCGATTTAACTTTTTAAAACCACTCATTAAGGACGAAAATATTCACACACACATTTGTAAAGTTTAAATTTAAAATGTAAATATCTATTCTCTGGTGGTTGCAGCAGACAAACCTCAATTTTCTCATTGAACATTTTGTGTGCTACTATGTAATTTTTAATCCCAACCCTTTTAAAGTTTTATATATTAACAATTAGATATCTGTGGCACATTAATTGTTTAATGCATAGTTGCACATTATAGTTATTGTAGCCTGAATTTTTATTATTTCTTTAATTTTTTAAAAATATTATTAATAACAATTAAATATTTTTAAAAATCTACTTCTTTTAATTTGTAAGTTGCAAACCCCTGGTATATAAGTACTAAAATCTGAATTTTTTACCAGTCTTTTTAGTCCACTAGATGCATTTAGAAAACTTCAAAAGCATATACCTTAAAGCTATAAATTTCAAGTCATAACTTGGCATTCTTCAGTGATTGACTTCAAATTTTAACTGTATATTTATAATAACACTATTTATGAAAGCACCTCTCATTGTTTAATATTAGTGTAGTTTTTTTTCTCTTTTACAACTTTTTAGTAATTCTAAATATATTTTTTTAAAGAATTTGATACTTTTGCCCAACTGTTAAATATATATATATTAAAAAAAACTTACAGTTTTTGTAACCTATTCACAAAAATAATCAAAAAATTTTTTTGCTTTTCATTTTGCATAAAAAATTGCAGGTGTTATTCAATTGGCCATACACCTTTCGAAAAGATTGGCTAAATGAAGAAATGGTATATGGTCACCAATATGTTTTATATAGTTCCACAAAAATTAATATTTGCGGTTCACCAAGTGCATAATAATGAGCATTTTTTTCTTCAAATTTTTGATTTATGATCTGTTGTCTTGCAGAAACAAAATTCTCAAAATATGCTTATTTTTATAGCTGCTAGTGTGACCCAATCTCTTAAAAAATTTCAGAATGCTTAAAATTATCTTTAAAAGAACAAATATGATAATGATGAAAAATATGATTATGATTAAAAATAAAATTGATAAAAAAAATGTTTAAATAAAGTTATCAAAAAACTTGAATAAGAAGTTTAGACTTAATTCATATTACTTAAAGACATTTTGACATTAAAGCAATAATAAGAAATTTTTTGTACAAAATTTAACAATTATTAGTATTTAACCATATGATAAAAACTAATAACAGAATAACTTGACATAACCCTGTACAAATATCAGGTAAGTAGAAACCTAAATTGTTATGCACTATAACTGTTAAAATTTTGGATGAAATTGGGTGTAACAGTTTAGAAAGACATGAAATCACCAAAACTCTGGCCAAGCCGAAATCCACCATAATTCTGGTGTAATTACACCACAACATAGGCTGTTATGGATAACAACTGAATGAAAATTACACTTTGCAGGTTGTTAAAGCAGTTCATAATGACTTGAAATCTTTAAAAAATTAAAAATCTGGCCAAAGGAA
The DNA here is from genome assembly GCF_982258835.1 of Parasteatoda tepidariorum. Lineage (NCBI taxonomy): Eukaryota > Metazoa > Arthropoda > Arachnida > Araneae > Theridiidae > Parasteatoda > Parasteatoda tepidariorum. The sequence continues at coordinate 44,330,636 of NC_141763.1, forward strand.
ACCTAAGTTAATATGGACAACAACTATTCAAATTTTGGATTATGTTGTAGGGGAATTACACCCTGTAGGTCGTCATATCACTTCAAAAAATGATTTTGCATAACAAACATCTGTTATGCATCAAGTAATACAGTAAACAGTTAATAACAAACAAGTTGTAATATGGCCAGTAATTTTATAATTATTAAATTGTACCACTACAAGGATAGCGTGCACCTCAACCAGAGATGGATTCCCCCAACGGCCCACAACCTATGAATGGAGACCTTTAGCTCAATCGCAAAAGTTGGAGCAACAGAAGATTTTTCTTTTGATTTATTCACATAAGTTTCCACCTTTAGTAACTATGAGAAGAATGAGGGCTTGCCACAGGGTTGTATTTTTCTATTTTTCCTTCATATGTTGTATTCTAAGTTTAAACCTGTATGATCGAGATGTTAATCTTAAATAATAGATACAACACATGTAAATTTTTTAGTAACAAACTCCTTTTAAAAAGATGGAAACTGGAACTGGAAAAATCTATACTATTGCCTTACATTCATCTATACTTTATACACAGAAAGCACTGCTTTTAGCAATTTTAAAATAAAGATAACTTATCATAAAACAGGCATGAATCATTCAAAATATTGCACAATTCCAAATTTCTTTTGATACTTTAAAAGAAATAAACCAGTTCTTATTCAAACTTACCTAAATTTTCCGGTCCTGACTAGAATAGCTCTCATACCACATCTTTGGGCTGCTTGTATATCATTTTCAATGTCATCACCAACCATGATTATCTTAAAGAAATAAATAATTCTTTCATTCACAAGTTAAACAGTTTTTAACGATGGAACACATTTCGTTTCAATATTAACTAGAATTAATAACTTTTTCCAATGCCGAAGTTAAAAATATTAAATGGATTTACTGTGTGAAAATATAAAAAGAAATTAATAAATTCAGACAAAACTAATTTCTAAACTGGAGTTAATTTATTCTTAAATAATTATTTCAGCTAAATAAGTAAATAAATATACAAAAACAAAAGCTAAATTTTGAACTAGGATTCATTGTTTTAAGAAAACTAATTCATTTGAATGAGTATAAAATGTTGAAAATATATAAAATTTACAAACCTCCTGGGGGCATATTCCCATACCATTCACAGCACTCGTTATAAAATCATAGCAAGGCTTTCCAACAACCATAGCTTCAGTACTGCATGCATACTAAAATAAATATTTTACATTTTATATTTTACATCCCTTTAGAAAAGAAAACAATTTATAATTGCATAAATTACAAACTAATTGGCAACATGTTATAGATTACTCAGATTGATAATCCAATCTGATAGTTAAACATGGAAAAAAAATCTAGATTCTATGATGGAAAACGTTAGGAAATTTTTTTAATCACTACAGCTAGAAATTAATAATACATAGTACAAAGGGCAAGGACCACTAAAAACCAACCTGGGTCAGCATGAAATAATAAAAGTATCTAAAACTATCGGCCAATCACTGTCAATTAAGTATAAAGGGACAGTTTGTTGTTTTTCTTCATCATAGTTGTGAAGATTACATATTTACTGTAAATTTTTGTCTAAACTAAACTAAACTTAACTCAGTGCTGCATCAGCTCATAGAGGGTCAAAACCAACGGTGCCCAACCAAGTTTTCTTGACTTTGGGATCTGGAGTAGATGTTCTGGCTGGGTGGTCAGCCAAACCTGGAACACCCAGAGAAATTTTTTCAAACTTCACTTAATAACTTTTCTTGCTTTTAATATTGAATTTAATGCTCTTCTTATAAAAAACATGCAACCCTAAATCATTAAAATAAACACAATTTTAAATCACTTTCTTTTCATTTTATTTCAAAAATTTACATGAACTGAACCTAATACCGTTAGCAGAATGAAATGGTTGTAATCCAATACTCTACAATATATTGATAATGATCAGTACAGAACACAACTGAAGAAATATTTTTCTTTCTTTTATATTTATTAATGTTTGAGACAGTTAAAGGGCTTCATTAAAGGGACCAAGTTAGAGGGCTTTGCGAGCTTATTTCAGCCCATACGTTGGGCACGGGTATCCCTGTTTCATAAAATTGAAATTATAGGTATAAAAAAGTTAAATGTATGGAAATTGAAAAAAATAATTAAAATAAATAATAATAACATTTGATTAAACTAAATACAGAAAAAAAGTAGAGACAAATTGAATTGAAGCTAAATAAATAAGATAAAGGTATTACTTCTAGAGCAGCAGCGTAAGATGCAGCACCAAGAACCAATTCATTTTTTTCTTTGTAGTATTTTCTAAAAAGCAAATGAAAAAAAAATAATTAATACTTTTAACATATAGTTTTATTTAATTAATATAAATAATCAAATAAATAATATATTCCTACAAGATTTGGTGGATTTCAGAAATATGTAAGACTAAAAAAAAACATACTTTGAAATTAAGAGCTTTGGGTAATGTAATGACATGCAACACTTTTTCCATAGATGAAATTTTTACATCAAACTATTCCTTAGTATTGTTTCCAGGCAGATACTTTACACGTTTTTCAAATTTGTTCAAGTTACTATTCCTTAGTATTGTTTCCAGACAGATACTTTACATGTTTTTGAAATTTGTTCAAGATAGTAGTACAATAACGAAGAACATTATATAGCCTACATTGAAATTGTGATGTTTTTTTTATTGAAAATGTTAAATGGAAATTTAAAGATGTGGCTTATTCTTATATTAGCCATTACCCTTTAAATGCACATAGAGTCTATTACATCAAAATTTAATCCAATCAATTTGTGTCAAATTCATGAAGAATAATTTTATCAAAATAAAATTAGATAAAACTATTCTTAAATTCAACAAATGTCATTAACTGTGGTACATTTCAATTTTATTAATTTTAAAGTCAGACAATTTTGATTTATTAATTACGTCCCTAATTTCTCAATTTTGTTTTTAATTTGCTGCAATTGATAAAAGCACAATAAAGGGTATATCCAATTTTGGCAAAAATATATTAAAAGGCTGCAAATATACTTTTCAGTTCTATTGTTTAAATTTTGATAGAGATGAAGATGACTAATATCTTTTAATGTACTTTGAGATATTTTAATAGTGTGATTCAAAATTATTTTTTAAAATTTAACTTTGTATCATTGTTGTTGAGCTTTATTGTTTTGTAATTATATATTTGGAAAATATTTATTGATAAAAAAAAATCTCACATATTAAAAGTCAATGGAAATAAAGAAAAAGAACTTGGATTAAAATTTAAACTTTTGATCTTACTAAACTTTGCCCGAGTCATTGTAAAATACTAAAATTAAGGTAGGTCAACATTTTCCAGTCATATGTTGACATTTACACATTACTTCATTGAGTGTCTAAAATAATTGTTAAATATAAGGTCACACTTACACTGGAAAATGTTGACACTCTGCATCCACCCGTTGTGAATAAAGTATTTTTGTTAAACATTATTATTCTCACATGATAAATGTAGATGTTCAGCATACACTAATAGACTAATAGCAGCATTGAAAAAAAGAAATTACGACAATAATTTCAACACACATTATCAATTGTCATTTTAAATTGTATTTAGTTAATAGTGAAACTGTTTAATGGGTTTTGAACATTTGTTAAAAGAATTATGTGTATGGCAATATTAAACAAATCTGACTTTCACAATAACTTTAGTATAAAAAACAATCTCCATAAACAAAGCAAGAAATAGTATAAAAGATTTTTAGAATACAATAGAAAAATATTCTCAAATAAAAATTTTACATGATAATTTGTTTTATAATAACATATCAGGGTGCGTAGTCAAATCTTTCATCAAAAAATAAGCACCTTTTAAGTACTTTTTAAGCACTAAAAGAATATTTTTAAGCACCATATACGCTAACAAAATGCAAAACAGTTTTCAAAGACTTTACATGATCATGATAAAATAACCAGTTTCTGAGAAAGAACTCTTTTCGTGATTATATTTGCCATCATAAAAAGATTGAGAGATTTTTCGGTTCAATTTCAGAGGGTGGAAATGAAGTCTGAAATTGAGAATATCTTGCAAAACGCAGCAGAGTTGCAAGCGACAGTGTAAGAATCTCACCGAACCCAGTTCAATGTACATGTGGACCCAAAATTATTTCATCAAACATGTACAATGAATGGCGCTTTTATACCCAACGGACCGATGGTAAGCCAAAATGCATTGTCTTCGAAGGAATTGTGAAAACGTTGAATAGAACAATGTGAAAAACCACGCTTTTGCATAATACATTGCAAAAATCTACACGGTAAAGAAAAAATTTGATTTTCGAAAAGGGAAAATTAAACACTTTTTAAATACACCCAATAAAAGCACCTTTAAGGGCTTTTGAAAAACGAAAATAAAAAATAAGCTCCTTTAAGCACTTTTTAAAAACGCTATGCACCATGTATATCAGTATTTTCACTACAGCGCGAGAATCTCGCATATTTTTTTCTTTTCTCGCAGTAAAAAATTATTACTACGAGAAATTCACGCATTCTATAAACCAATTTCAAAATTTGCGAAATTCTCGCATTTTGAAAAAAATTTCTCATTGCACCATTTAGAATAAAATCCGTTTCACTTTTCTTCCTGGATCTTTCATTATTTTCAACATCTGCCCCATTATCTAGCTTCCCTATTTACCAGTATTGCTTAGAACCATTAAGAACAACAGAACACCATCTCTCCGAACCACGGAATCTCTTTCAGAACGCTCTGCAACCACGTGTTTACTGTGGGTAAGGTTCCTTCATGTAAGACGTTCAAATTTTTTGAGCATTAATGTAAGATGGACAAATACCTTGTAAAGGCAATATCTTCTACTCCGAAACGGACAAATGAAAATGAAACAAATGTGGGTAGAAACGATCAAAACGAAACAAATATGCATTTGAGCAACCTAATGAGAATAGCTGATAAAAAAGTAGACGTAGAACATTTTCCATATGATGTGCAGCAAGAATATTCAATGCTTTAAAAATTAGAAGATGTTAAAAATGTATTAAAATTAAAGAAATGATTTTTTTCCAAGTCTCTTTGCGTGTTTTTTTATTATTTTTATTTTTTAGAAATCTCACTTAACTTTTTGAAATCTCACCCTGTTTTTGAGAAAGAGTGAGAATTTCTCACCCATTTTTTTTTCTATGATGGAAACACTGTATATAATGTATTATTTATAATATAAAAGGCAAAATTATTGTCTTTGGTGAAAAAAATAATGTAAAATATATATTATTCCAAAGCATACTTACTCATTCCCTAACTTAACAAGAACAGGACTAGGAGAAGAAGTTAAAACATTATAAGCTTTATTAAACATTTCTGCAGAAACATTTCCACCCAAATCACCAATTACAACACAATTAGGAGAGGACTGATCTAATTTTTCAAAGGCAGGTTTTATATCTACAACAAAAACACATTTTTAGTTAGAAACAGTGTTTGATTCCATTGTATTGCCAACAACCTTTCTTTTTTTAATCCTTACCTTGATGAACCATCAAATAAGGTCTTAAATTTAAAGTTAGTAAAGTACTAATGACCACAGGTATAGGGGAACAAATTTCTTCTTCAAATACGCTGAAACCTAATGTCTGCAACTTTTTCACTAGGTCACTGGGAGTTCTCCGTGAATCATTTGTGATGAATCTAATAGTAATACCAAGTTGTCTTAACCTGAAATCAAAACAAAAACTACCTTTTATTGTACAGTTTTATTCCAATATAAACATTTAGGTTTTCTTTGGGAATTTTAGGGTATTGGATTGCAAAGAATGAGAATGCACATAGATTAATATAGTCAATGATATATTCACTGAATTGATAATTCAGCGAATTTGTTTACTCACTATAACCCCTTTCAAATGCTTCAAAAGTCAGAAAAGGGATGCAAAAAAATGAGTTATGATGCTTCCTTTAAGGTAAATAATTATCCAACAGAGGGGGAAAAAAGCAGTGTACCAGCTGACTTTTATATGGAAAATAAAAATCGAAATAATACGTATCAAAAACTATTATTTTTTTTTTGTTGTCATAATAGCTGTAGAAACAAATTTGAATGATTCTGAGGGACAAATTGCATCATTGCTTTTCCTTGATGCAGGTGTTTGGTCAGTCCTAATTAAAAGCCTTAATAGCTTAAATATTAACTCTTTTGATTTGAAATCCTATGTTTTGTTTATGAATAGAAAAAATAATAGTATAAATGTGAATATTAATTGATAAATAAAGAGGTAGCAAATTCATATCATAAATAAGGCTCACTTATAGTAAAAAAGAATCCAAAATATAGAATACGTGGTTTTAAGAATCTGCATTTTCCTAAGTCTGTGGAATAACTGATATTATGAAACAAAACAGAGATTTAAATTATTTCTGATGGTTTATTGAATTATTATTATGCTAATAATAGCATTGAATTGTCTAACTCAAAAAGAAAAATAACATATTCTATAGTAAAACCTGCTTGTCTGTAAATATAGATGCTGTCTTTCAAAAATGAAATTTATATTCTACTGTAAGAGTATATAGAGCATGCATTAAATTCTAAGAAATAAGTCGATTTATGATTAAAGTATTAACTTTCTACATCAGAATATTTACTATTTCCAAAACAGTAAAATATTTATTTAAATAAACACATTTTTAACTTTTCTATGCATAAAAAGAATTCTACTTTAAAAAAGAATAATCAATTTAATAGCACATAGGAAAAGGAATATGCAAACAAACAAAATAATATACCTTTCAACAGCAATTACAGAACCTTTAATAGCTTCATATTTCCCATTTTCAAACAGAACACCAGTTGTACTGATAAGAATACCTCTAATTGGATTATTCAAGCATTTGGCAACCTGTAATAAAACAAATTATCTTTAAAAGGAAAAAAAAAAATGCTCAATGGATTATAAAATTTGTTAAGTATTTTACGATTTTTAAAATGTAATGTATTTTCCATAATAAAAGTTAGTTTCATGTTCAAAATATAAAAAATAGTTAACATTTGAAGAAGTACTTTTTTAATTATGTAAAGTTAATATTTCCAATTTAAACAAAACCATAAATAGTTTTTAAGTACATTAATTCTTATAAATGATAATAAATGTTTAGATGATTAAAGTTGCTTAAATTAACTTTCTATTTAATATCTGAAAAGCAATAAAAAACTACTTGTACAGTATTGTTGATGGTAAATTTTTAAATTTGTAGACAGTTGTTTTTAAAATAACTTAGACTGAATAGTAATTTAAATACAAAGCTATTCCCCCAATGATTTGCTACATAATATTTTTAACCTATTTACATACAAAATTTGGTTCTAAAAATTCCATGCAATACATTTCAAATTCACTTAATGAAAGTTTAAAAGTCAATAAAATGTCAACTAAAAAAATAAGTTTTTTGTGCTGAATATATCAAAATTTTACTTAAGTTGCTTTAAACTTTCAGATTGATTCATATCTTAACTTAATAAATTATCTCAATCCTGATTTTATGCAAATGGATGATAAATAGAACAAATATAAAGTTACATTTGTTCTTATCCTATCCTAACATATTTTTTTCTTAATGAGTGCTGAAAACTTACTTGAACTTTAACTTTCTTATCTTCAGAGGTGGAGACATCGTGTCCATAATGATCAGGATATAACTCAACTTGATAACCTTTATTATCTTCCAAAATAACTACTTTTAGATATGCTGTACAAAAATGACCTATTTTACATGATTTTAGGGCCCTTCTTCGAGCACCACTACTACGAAATTTACCACTTCTATGACAAATGTATGTTACAACAGTGCATCCAGATGCCTTCTTTTTAGCAGCCTGTTTAACCCATTTAATATTGCATGCTTCTTCTACATTTTTTTTCCATGTTATGAAATCTTGTTCAGTGTCCAGCACATTTTTGATGACTTGAAAAATGAAGTTATGCTTATTTACAAGATGATTGCGTAATTCAGTAGTGCTTTTAAACTTTTCATTATTACACCCTTCTTCATAGCAAACAGCTCCTCTTGAATCAGCAGCTGAAAAATAATTTAGTTAGTAAAAAAGCAATTTTTACATTTTTTGTAAAGTACAATTACAAAGGTTTAAATTTTCTTCTGCTAAAATTATTAACCACTGCTTCTTACCTACTGAATTATACTTATGGGAATCATTTTATGCTTTGAAACATTTTAATAATTTAGTTAGTAATATTTTAGCAATTTTCTTTTAATTTTGAAATATTAGGGAGGATTACATGACTGTACATGTTACATTATTTGTGTTTGTTTCACAGCTTTAATTTTCCACAGAAAATAGCAGCACAAAGTTAACCTGTTTTTTTTATTAGGACAGTAAGTAACTTTTGCTTCCAATACGCATTGACAAAACAAAAATAAAATGCAAATTGCAACGAAAAGAATTTTTAAATTTACAAATGCTGATAGCCAACTGGATGTTAAATTTATAATTAGAATTTCATTGGAATTCATAATTAGAACCAAATTTATGAATTTCTTCAGCAATAATAAAATAGTTACTTTAATCACAGCCACTGACAGTTAAAGCAACTGTAATAAAACAAAATGTATAACAGTTGTTTTAATGAATAATAACAGCATTAATAAAAATTACCATGAGAATTTGTTTTGCAATACATAACAATTACTTAATGGGTAAATTGTGTTAATGCTTTTTTTTTAAAAATATACAGTATTTGAAAGAAACAGCTTAATATCTTGAATTATGTACTTTTACATAATCACAGAAAACCTTTCACCAAAAAGTCATTCAGTAACAAATTTTAAAATTATATTCTATCACAGGTAATTGTATAAAGCATTAAAGTAATAAAATCAAATTCAGAAAACGAATACTAAGCCCTATGTAATGTTTATAAAATTTTGTATTATAATATGCAGTTAATTTATTTTTACAATGAGAATTTTACTGGTGACTAGTAGTGGGATTCTAAGAACCAGTATACTTAATCAATTTTCATGAGTTTTATAGGGATAAAAAAGTAATTAATATTGAAACATAGGAACGACTGTTTAAGCATTATTAAGTAGTACTTTTTAAAAATAATTAAAGAAAAGGCTCCAAAGTTATTTATTAACATTTCAATAATTGTATGCACAAATTCCATATTAACTTATTATATCGTAACATATTATAACTGTAAATAGAAATTTATACAAAGAAATAATTTATTTTAGGAAAGGCATAATATCAAATTGTTGCATTACTAAATCTTTAAAAATTAATAACTACACATAATTCTAAACATTTAAAATTTATTTACCATTAATTAAAATATTTTAATATTCGTTTAGATTTATTTAAGAAAAAAAATCAAAAGTTATTAAAAAAAACTTCAAAAAAATCAAAAATTTAAACAATGTAAGAATTAGCAGAGTTTATAAATAATGAAAGAAAAATTTACAAATATCAAATATGCTTTACCAGGAGTATCAGGAGTTTTATTTGTATCAGGAATTCTATGAACTCGAAATATATGCCTTGATAGATTTGTCCTGGATGGATAAACACGGTCACAATATTGGCACAAATGACATTCATCAGAATTTACTCTGAAAAATTTAAGAAAAAGAAAACATTTACTAGAATTTCAAAAAAGTAACAACTGTTCAGATATCAAACACAAATTAAAATAGTAAATAAGCAGCAATGTATGATGTATATTTCTAACCATAATTTGTTCTTAATATTGGTATAGTTATTAAATGTGTAAAACTCTGATTAAATTTTCAGTAAGAACCATTTTTGAGAGGTTTTGTATAATTTTTACAATACTTCAGTTCTAATTTACTGACCACAGTACTAATTCCTTGTACTAGGTAGGGGTGCAAAACCTGCGGCCCGCCGACTATTGATGTGCAGCCCGCGGGACCTTTTGAAAGCAACAATTTTTATTTTTTGAAAAATAAAAAAATAATGAAAAGAATCAGACATTTTAGTCAAAACTTTTCGATGCACTGAATTTGCACATATTCTATTGTGAATGTATTGTTTCTGCAGATAGTGTATATTGTCTCTCGATCGATTTTCAATGGTTTTTGGTATGAAATTCCTCAAGGTTTTAAAATGCCCAATAATTTATAATATGATATTACAATGCAAGAATTTCGGATTTGAGATATCACTTTTTGAATCGTTTTATTTTTGCAAATTTCATCATAAATCCAAATGACGTTTCAGCCCTTTTTTTTACATTTATAAATACCAATTTCCATGTGGTTCGTAAAATTCTGAGACAGTTATTCCAATATTACAACTCATGAGTAAATAGATCACATATTTAGCTGACCACTTCTTGACGTGCTTTATTTATGCCGATTTCCTCATGAATCAAAACGACTATTTAAATTTTTTTCATTTTTCTAAAGGCAGGCAGATATTGTTGCACTTTTCTACATGATTTTGAAAATCCAATATTTTTACAATGTTTATTAATACAACAGGCGAAACTCAAATCGCATATTAAAGTGAGAATTTTTGGACATACTTAGTTTTTGCCGATTTCATCATAAATGCAAGTTATTTAAAAAAAAATTTTTTTGGCAGTTCTTACAATGCATTCCTGAGTGGTTTAAAAACTCGGATTTTTATTACGACATGCGAATTTTAAACCACTTGTACTTTCTTGCACTTGGAATAAATTGAAAGAAAATATTAAGTGAATCTCCCAGTGATAGCTAATAGTTTTACTCTCTGAACTGCTCCATTTTGTGATGTTTTATTTTTGGCTTATCCCTTTGACAAAGAAATTTTATGAAACATACTTTTAATGCTTTCATTATTTTGTATTAATTTAGGTCAAAAAATGCGAAAAATATTATATTTAGCATATTAATAACTTATAGTTATGAAATACAGTGAGAAACACCGGTTTCAGCCTTAAAGGTAAAATCTTTCAAACACAGCTCATTTTCAAACGTTAATTTTTCAAATTTACACTTATTTGCAATTATTAGGATTTAAGAAAAAAAGTTATTTATCACTGAATTTTTTTTAGTTTATTAAATAAATTATTAATAGATTTTTGAATACAAATGAAAACAAAATTTCCAACTACTTTTTTGGGATTTTAGTATAAATATAATTCTGATAATCTAGAATTTTTTTAAAAATAACCATTAGACTGTTTTTAAAATAAAAAAAAGAGCAAAAATATATTTTTGCTTGCAATTAGAGAGCAAGAAAAAAAAAATATGTAAAAGAGACACCAGTGTCAGAACTGCAAAGAGTTATCACAGCAGAAATGACTATTTTTAAGCAGGTACTGATACAGAAATATTTCTCCATAATCATACCTTAACTATAGAGCAAAAATAAATAATAATACAAAATGAAAGAACATTAAAAATTATGCATTTACTTGTTTCTGTAAATCAATTCAATATGAGAAATATCTGGATAATCCTTACCCACAAATCCATAAGCAAATACAATGATAAAGAAAATGAGTACAGAGAAAAAGCAAAATTAACAAATCAGAAAATGTAATCTAATTACAGATGCACAAAGAAAAAATAAATAAATAGCAGATTTATGTTTTAAACACAACTATAAGCCACAATTTAAATAGTTCTTTCAAAAATGTTTTTGTACTTGTTTCCATCATTGGATTCAATTGGAGGCGGACTATCTGGATTGTCATGATTCTCTGGAAGAGTTAAAGTATGAAGTTCATTCTTTTCAGAACAAGCTGAGTAAGAATTAGAAAGACTTGAAGTTGGTAAAGAATTCAGAGTAGGTACAGCTGGTTCACATTCATTGATTTTTGGAATCGAATAGCTTTCGAAATTCATTTTTAATTATTGTATCATGAGTCTGAAATATAAAAGATAAAACAACGTAAGAACAATTTTCAAGTAGAGATAAATCAAATAATATACTAAATAAAAACATCCTTTTTTTAATTATTTCATTTTAAATTCAATTTAAAAGTTAATGATTCGAATTATTATCTAAAGACTTTGGATACAAAATTTGGATGATGAGGGTTCATTAAAAACAGACTTACTTATTTATATTTTATTATTTCTTGAAAATTTTTAAGGAAAATTTAGTCATTTATTTCTTAAATTTTATCAATATTCTTTCAAATTCGCTCCCAAAATAATTTCTTTTACAAAATTATGCATTTTAATTGCTAAATATGTAAGAATTATGCCTGAAATGCACATAAAATTTTACTTTTCAACAAAATAAATTCAGCTTATATCCAAATACAAGGCCTCATATCCGGCCTCAGCCCTGTTGTAGATTTAAGTCATATAGTAACTTCATATTTTGATGTTTGCATAGGTTCCATAATCATAAAAATATTATATTTACTTGCAGCTTTTATTAAGAATAATAGCTAGTGCCTCATTTGGTAAAAATAACAATATGAATATTTCATGAAATAATTTAATAAGATTTGGTTTTCAACTTGAAAGTGTCGAAAACTGGCTAAAATATGCAAAAATCTAAGGTGATAGTCACAAAATCATAAATGCATGTGAAGTTTTCATAGTACATTTATAACAGTAACTATATAGTTATACAAAAATATACAAGGTAATGTCAAAAAATCTAAATTGTTAGATAATCTGGGGGCTTCTTCAAGTCGATTTTTTTCAAATTGTACAAACATTATGCTATGAGTATAATTATTCCTGTAATTTAGAGACTATAATAAATTTATAAAAATAAATAAGTAAACACTTATTTGGTTTCATTTTTTTATAAATATATATATATATATATTATGAAAGAAACTATTAACGCATTCTTTTTCTGTTTTAATATTGTTTTGTAGCAATCAAATTTTTGCAATGCAATTTGAAGCACTTAAAGATTTTGAAATTTATTTTCTAATGATAACCCATCCATCACAAATAACATTTCATTTAACAGGATATTTAAACTAATTTAATTAAACTTTATATTGTTTTATCAAATTCTTGATGATATAGGAAAAATGATTTTTAGTTGTGTAGTTTAGTTAATAACTAGTAAATTCACAAATAATATAAAAACGGTACTACATCTAAAAAAGAAGGTGTGAAATAATATTAATTCATTGTAACATGATCTCTAATACCTTAAAAAGTTGAAGAAAACGGAGATATATTCCCAGGAAAACAATAAAGATTACACATATAAAACAAAGATCTCACCCTCAATAAAATATAGAATATATTAGGCATATGAGGACAAATTAGAGTTCTTGCTTTAAAAGCATCACATCAATGAATTTTAATACTTAATCAATTTTTAAATAATAATTAATTTGTGAGAAGCTAACGCAACACCGCAATCAAAACAACAACAGACCAAACATCAAAACCATTTAAACAGAGAGCCACTTCATTTCATTTCAGATTAACATTTCATTAAATTAGGAAACAAAATTTCTTATTAAAAGGCAATAAGTGCAAATTCTTCCTGATATGAACTTGAAGATATATTTTGTATAAATATAAATGTGAAATACAATAAATAAATGAATTTTTTAGATATTTTTTTAAAATATCGTTTTACCCTTTCTTATCTACAACTGTGTGAACGTTGAATGTTTTTGTTTTGTTTTGAAACCATCGTGAAAACATTAAATACTAGAGATCTTGACAAATCATGAAATAAAATTAAAAAGCACTATAAGTGCTGACAAAAAAATTATTCTAACACAGACATTAAACTCTTTTAATGTATTGGAAGTTTAGTTCTTTAGGATTAAAATTTTTCTTGAATGAGAGAAAATCAAGACAATTTCCATTTTTTAATTTTGCTATCAGAAATGTATAAAACAAAGTTTAAACTAATTGAATTCTAAATAAATAATTATATTATTATAATATTTTTGCTGTGATTTAATTTTTGAAATAATATAAATTACTTATAGTCGTTAAAAATGGAACCAATATTTAATTTACACTTCTTTCAAGTTATACTTAATTTGCATATTTTTGATGTTACTTAATTTGATATTAATCAAGCTGTACTTCAGAATTTTTATCAGTTAACTTTATCTCTATTTTCTACTTTATAAAACATTCTAGAATAAGTAAATGAATGCACATATGTTTTATGGTTTTAGATGGCTTCTTTTATGGGCTCTGAAATCAAAGGGATTCTTTTAGACATTACAGGCGTTTTGTATGAAAGTGGAAATAGTGGAGCTATTTTAGGTTCGGTGAATGCTATTCAAAGGTTTGATAGTTTTAAATTTCTAATTGTTTATAAATGTATTAAAAATTTAAATAATATAAAATTATTATATATTTGATTTGTTTGAAGTATCTATTAATCTTTGATAAATAAAAAATATTCATTCACGCATTGCTTCGAATATTTCGCAATATTCTGATGTATCTGATACAGTGTTTTCGTCATAGAAAAAAAATGGGTGAGAATTTCTCACCCGTTCTCAAAAACATTGTGAGATTTCAAAAAGTTAAGTGAGATTTCTAAAAACTAAAAAAACACAAATAGACTTGAAAAAAAATCATTTCTTTAATTATAAATTATAATTTGTAATACATTTTTAACGTCTTCCATTTTTTAAAGCATTAAATATTTTTGCTGCATCATCATAGAAGATTTTGCTTTTACAAGGTATTTATCCATCTTACATTAGCGCATAAAGAATTTGAATGTCTTACATGACAAAACCTTACCTAAGGTAAACACGTGGTTGCAGAGAAATGTGTTCTGAAAGGGGTTCCGTGGTTCGGAAAGGTTATTTTCTGTTGTTCGAAAAGGTTCTAAACAATACTGGTAAATAGGGAAGCTAGATAAAACGGGGCAGATGTTGAAAATAATGAAAGATCCTGGAGGAAAAGTGAAACAGATTTTATTCTTAATAGCGTAATGAGAAACTTTTTCCAAAATGCGAGATGTATTATGTTTATAGAACGCGCAAATTTCTCGCGGTAATAATTTTTTAATGCGAGAAAAGAAAAAGATATGCGAGATTCTCGCGCTGTAGTGAAAACACTGTGATAGTGCAAATATTTCTCATCAGAGCTTCAAAATTAAATCCTAACTTTTTCTGACTGATCTATTAAATAATTTTATCACCCTGATAAATTTTTACAAATCGAAGGGTCAAATTTTATTATCAAGTGACAGTATTTAGTTTTAAATTTAATTAATACTCTAGGTTATTATTATTTTTGTTTTGTTTCATTGTTGAATCTTTTATTGATTCCTAGTTATTTTTTTAAAATATATATATAAATTGTGAAACATTTTCTCTTCTATATTTATTTAAAAAAAATAAAGGCTAAAATTGTGAAGGCAAAGATTAAAAACTTAGTTATAAATTGTTGTACTTTAAAGATTTTAAATAACACTTATCTAACAATTTATTTCTTTAAATTTTAACTATTTAAATTTATTTTCAGGATACAGTCTCTACACATTCCCTTCCGTCTTGTCACAAATGAAACACAAAGGACAAATTCCTCTTTAGTATCCAAATTAAATTCATTTGGATATTCCTTCTCAGAACAACAAATTATTTCACCAGGCATAGCGACAGCTAACTATTTGAACAAGCACAGTTTAAGGCCTTTTCTATTAGTTCATCCAGGTATAAATTTATCACATCTTGATATTTTATAAAATATAAATACTAATAATTTAATTAAAATTAATTTTGTTTAACTGTATAAGAAATGAAACATTTGTATTTATTATTTGTATACATTGTGCCAATTATATTCTTTCAAAAATAATTTATTTGTCATAAGATTTTTAGCAAAACATTTAATTTGTCTTAAGATTCATAGGAGAAATAATTTGTGTTACAGTTAGATATATATATATTTATGTATTAAAAAAAAAACATGTTTGTGTTATTATTTTCTCATTCTCAAGTACAGTATTTCTATCATGAATATTTAAAGGCTTTTCTATTAGTTCACCCAGGTTTAATATATCAATATGTTATAATTATATATTAATATAATTACTACATAGTGATATCCTATAGAAATTAATAAAATATTAATAATCATAATTAATTTTAAATTAATTGATTTGTAACAGCATAAAATTATGAAATATTTGCATTTAGTATTGTTTGTACGTATTGCTCTGTGGCAGATTTTTTTTAGGTTTTCTGCGATAAACCTCTCTAGCACTAATATCTTTCCGCAAGAAACTATTAATAATAATTAATATACATGTTATTAATTAAATTTTTAAATTTAAAGTAACAGAAACGTTGTATTTACAAAGAAAAGACTATTTGGATGTAATAAAATTGTATGTATTTTTTTTAAATGATTATGTAATATTTTTTTATTCTAATACCATGGGCGATATTCTCATATTTTGTAAGAGAAAAACATATTAATTATTTCTTTTTTCGCATTTTGTAAATCATCATCACATATTTAAAAATCGTAAAATCCATGAAAGAAAAGAAAAGCAATTTTTTTTTTTCCAAATAAGAATTAAAAAAATCACGAGTATTTCTTCCCCTCTGATGCGTGAAAAAGACATCTATTGAATATAATTGTGGAGGAAAAAAATCTTTCAAACATTACTACAGAAAAGAAATTTTTTGCTTCAATATTTTTATTTTGCATTCTTCTCAAATAAGAATCTAAAAATTTTGAAAATTTCTTTCCCCTCCGATGCGGAAAAAGGCATCGTTTAAATATAATTTTAGTGAAAAAAAAATTTCGAAAATTTTTGCAGTAGAGAAAGCCAAAATTTTACTTTCTAAAGGAAAATTCTTTCTGCAAGATCTCTGTATCGTTCTGCGACAATGTCGCCGTATCGCTGCGATTCTGCCACGGGGACGTATAGCACCTATAATATTCCTTCAAAAACAATTTATTTATTGTAAGATTTTTAACACAACATTTATCTCTATATTTGTATGATAATTAATTTGTATAATAATTAATTTAAGATTTTTTTTTTTTTTTTTTTAAAAGCATGTTTGAGATATTATTTTCTTATTCTCAAGTACAGTATTTTGATACTCTGCTTTGAAGTATAATATTTTGGGTCAAGGAATCAAGATAAGAGTATCTTTTCAGTGATATAACTAATGTAATCACAAATAAGCTTGTTATATTCACTGGTCTGTAAAAAATTTAATGTTATTGTGCCAGAAATATCTATTTAAATGTTACTAACCTTTTGCAAAATTTGTAACCTTAATTGTACAAGTTCATGAGCGCATTATATTGGTACAGCACTTTAATCAAACCAAGTGATTTTGTTGAGATATAATTTTCTTTTACCTATTTTTCTTTCTCAAATTGTCTCATTTTTCTTGTTACAGTAAAATTGTTTAACTCTTTCTTACTAGAAAATGCAAATGATACTAGAAATGTAGGCGGGTGCTTTTATAACCTCTAATGCTAGTAAATTGAGGAGTTACTTTTGTAATTGTATTCATGGAATCAGTGTTGAAAATTAGAATTACCTCAAAAAAAAATTTATGCTTTCTTGAATTAGAATTGACATTAATGAGAAATATAGTAATCTTATTCTAAATCAGAATTATTTAGTTTCTTTTAGAAACTTTTTCTTGTCTGAAAGAGTTTTGTCTTGTTCAACAGTGTTTAAAATTATGCACACACTAAAAATATAATTTATATTTTTTAACTCCTAAAAAATAGATTGTTAAAGAGAAAATAATAATTTTCTATTCTGAGCTTTAATTATTGTTGTGGATAGATTTTATTATAAGTAGAATATAAATTTTCTATGAGTTTATATTTTATTAAAGCAAGTTTCTGATTCACAAATCCTGTTATTAGTACCATAAAATAAACTTTTTGTACCATAAATGACCATACAAATAAACCATAAAATGTACCATAATTAAAAAGAATGTATACTTTTATATTATGAGTCTAAACATTAATGTTTTATAATTATGATTTTTTTGATATTCGTTAATTAATACTTGCATTTTTAAGTCATGAAAATTCTAACATATCCTGTTATATTACCTGTTCATCAGCCTTGAATGAACAGGTGAGATTTATATCAGTTTAACCTAATTACTTACTCTTTTTTTAATCATTTATTTAAATTTATTTTATGTTTTATTATTTGTATTTCTATACATTATTTCTATTCTCTAAAAATTAAATTTTTGATTAAAAAGAAATGCAGTAGGGAACCGATTATCCGAAACGATTGGGACCATCGCTATTCCGGATAACTGAGTTTTCCGGTTTTCTGAATCGCTACAAAAAGCCGTTTTTTTTATTGTTAAAAGCAACTAAAAAAAATATGTTTGGAAATAATCTTAAAAAGAAGAAAAAAATATGAAGTAATACACTAATGATTATTTCCAAAATGATGGAAAGGTAAAAATCTTTCAAAAAAGAAAAATCCAAAAATTTTACGAGGAAAAAAAAATTTTTTTTTTAAATGGCGGGAAAATTTATCGAATTTCATTCCGGTTTTTTGGTTTTCCGGTTTTCTGATTTCCGGATAAGGGATTCTGTACTGTATTTGCTGTAAGATTTTGTTTTGTTATGACTTGAGAATAAGAAAAGAGAGAATAGAAGCCGTGAAGTTAGATAATCTCATGTATTGATAAAGGTGGAGATACGAAAGATTGGTTATTGCATGCACAAAAAGGTAATATGTGGTGGATGCAATCTATGTAAAAATAGTGTGTGGCTTAGAAGAACAAATTTAGAGCTTTATCACTCATATAATAAACATGACATTATTAACTTCATTAGACGACAAAGAATAAAATGGGCTTTCCACGTTATCAGAATTGATGAAGACCGTACCACATAAAGAGTTTCCAATGCCAAACCAGTTGGCACACAAAAAACAGGCAGGCCGGATTTGAGATGAATAGATGGCTAAGAAAGAAACCTTTTGGTCTTTGGCTGTGGTTAAAGCCTTAAAAAATAAAAACTGGAAAACGCTAGCAGGAAAAAGGTTAGCCTGGAAAAAGCTTCTTGAGAAGGCCCAGGCCCACTCTGGGCTGTCGAGCCATTGATGAAATGATGAATTTGACCTTTGGAGGAGTTTTTCTTAAATGAAATGGAATAGCTTTAAGTTTATCATTTCATTTCTATTAAGGAATGTTCTTTTACTGTATTTTAAATTAATAATAATTTAATGCTTGAAAATAATAAAGTTTTAATTAATTTTTTTCCAAATATCTTGCAAGAGAATTGTAATTTTTAATATTCTGCACCAAATTGTATTGTTGGTAAAGATAGAGTTGAATATTATTCATTCAAAAATGTCATTTTTTAAAAAAAAATTGTATAGAACAATAATTAGTGGCATCCCTATTAACAATATTTAGAAAAGTTTCATATGAACTTTATTGTTTATTAGGTTTTTTTTTCACTTTTAATGTATGGATCATTTTTATGTGAATGTTTTAAAAACAAACTTTCAGATTAAATTCAAATATTAGCACTGAGTATTACTGTTTTTTTTTTCTTTTCAGATATCTTGCCAGAGTTTCATAATTCTGAACGTACTAACCCAAACTGTGTTGTTGTTGGAGATGCAGCTGATTATTTTTCATATGAAAATGTAAATGAAGCTTTTAAAGTGCTTATGAAATCAGAAAAACCATTACTTATATCAATGGGAAAAGGGTAGGCAGGAATTTTTTTTGTCTGCACTTCAATTTCTGAATCATTTTTTTTTATATATATATATATGCACAAAGTTTACTTATTTCCTGGCAATGTCTTTAATTCTCTCAGTGCTTTTAATTTGAAATACAATCTGTTGATCTTTTTTTTTTCTCTCTACAGTTTCTTCATTGAAACAAAAAATTTTTTTTCCTTACCTGCAACTTGTAAATGTTTAACTTGGTTAGTCTGTTTTCTTGCATAACTAACAGGGTTTTCACTTAGTGTGTTAAAATTCAATTAATGTTGAAACTTAAAATGATGTCTATGAGAAAATGTTTATATTCATAATACCTCATTGATTCCTTGTTTAATTTTTTCCTTGACTGTCAACATCGTTTCTTAGACTATTTGCAGGTAAACCTTGAGGATACATTGCAAAGTGATGTAAATAATTTGAAATGAGCCAGATTTTTCAATTAGTCCACAACATATGTATATATATGCACTGTGGCAGACTTTTTTCAGACTTTCTGTTTTAGATACTTTTAATAATAATAATTACTAGAGTTACAGAAACGTTGTGTTTACAGAAGAAAGTATAGAATAAAAAGTTTTAATTGTAAAAGTAATATTTTTTAATTCTAATATTTTGGACGCTTTCTTGCATTTTGTAGGCGAAAAAATGCACTAGTGTCTTTCAATTTTTGTAAATCAGTACAAAAATTAAAACTCGTACTTAAACTGAAAATCATGAAGTCCGTGTAGTAAATCGATGCAAAATATAGGAACTAACGAGATTCTCATATAAGTGTATGTAAAACATGATGTTCTTTAAAGAAAGAAAAAATTAAAGAAAGAACATCATTTTTAGAGCGAACTATCTTTTAAACTTTCGTGATTTCTAAATTTTTTATTTTATATTGTTAAATTGAAATTCTAGTTGAAGTCAGTCATTACAGACTTTTCTTTAAATCCCAAATGAGAATAGAAAAATAACAATTTCTTCTTTCCTCTTTCATGCGCAAGAAAGACTTCTTTGAAAAAAAATTCTGCAGAAAAAGAAGAAAAAAAACAAAATTTTTTGAAAAACTATGCCGAAAGGAAAACCAAAATTTTCCCCTTCCCAAATGAAAAATCTTTCTGCAAAAACTCTGTAATGTTCTGTGACAATGTCGCCATGTTGCCGCAATTCTGTCACATGGTATATATATACATATGTTATACCTTTTTATGATTATAACAACAAATATATTTTTTAAAGAATATTTTAAATAAATCTGATGTGTTGTTTTAAATTTTAACCTGTTTTTTTATTTTTTAAATCTTTATATTTGTAGGAAATATTATAAAGAAAAAGATGAGCTTGTTATGGATTTGGGTGGATATACAGTTGCCTTAGAGGTTTGTTTTTTCTTCTATCTTATTCATTTGTGTCTTAATGTTTATTTAAATTTATAATGTTTTTGCTCTATTATTTAGTATGCTGCTGGTGTTGAAGCTAAAGTGATTGGTAAACCTAGTCCAGATTATTTTTTGAGTGCCTTAAATGAGATGGGAGTAAAACCTGAAGAGGTAATGTAATTCTTTTTTGGTATTTGCTTAATAGGACAATTATTTAAATTGTATAACATATCTTATATTGTTTTACATAACTATTTCTGTACTATTTTTGTTATTTGATATTGTTAAATTGTAAATTATTTTCAGAACCTAATCATTGTTGAAGAATCGAACAATCTCAATACTTTCTGTAGTCTGTAGAACAATCAAGACTTTTATATTAATGAGATAGTCAATGATATTTTGCTACTTAAGTGGACTAAATAGTTTAAAAATAAATTGTCTAAAGTGTTAATAAATTTTATTTTGACTGGAATTAGATATTCCAAAAATTCATTTAGTACTATTTTTTTAAAATCATTGATCAGCTGTTAAGTGTTTAGATGATTGATTATTTTTCTAAATTGGCTAACTACGAGCTGCTTGTTTGATATATCTCACTGGCACTAGTTTTCAATACTTTTTTTCATGCATTAAGTATTACTTATTTTATTTATTTATTGCACCATGTCCTTTAAAACAAAGCTCCTGTGGCTATTCATTAGTTAATAAATACTGTAAAGATTAATAAAAAATATTTGTGGCAATTGAAAATATTTTTTGGTTTCTTAAGATCAAAAACAATGGTACACTAATAAGTAGAAATTGAATAAATAACAAAATAAAATTTAAAAAAAATCATTCTCATACTGTAAATTAGTGTAAATAGCTCTATAATTATTATTTTATTTTATCACTTGCAAAATAATTTTTATAATTATATGTTTATGTTATTACATTCAATTTTAGTTCATATAATTTTATTTTTTTTTTCTTAATTTTTTTGCATAATAATAACTTTTTTTTGTCTTAATAATCTTGAGTGTGATATGATTAATTTAATATTCTTTGATGAAGTTTTCTAAATAAGACTATATAACAATGATTGGGACTATTAAATTAAATCAAAAAATTTTCTTTTTATTTACTTATCACAATTTTTTGTGTTAAACATTTGCCCCATTAATTTAGTTCATAAACTGCCATTATCAGTATTGAAAATGTTTTGGATGTCCCTCATAAAAATGTTGCTTTTTAGGTCTTTAAATGTTCATTCTACGTATCTTCTTTATTGATATATATTTTAAAATATATACTAAATTTAATAGTTTTAAAAATGCAATAAATTGTGCAATATCACATAATATTGGACTAATATTTAAAGTAAAATAATATTTAAAATATTTTAAAACATATATTAGATGTACTATTCTTAAAAATACAATAAATTGTGCGAATACCAATTGATATGGAACTAATATTGAATTGATATTGAACTAATATTTAAAATTTAAGCATAATAATATTTCAAATTAAATAGTAGTAAAAATATTGTGAGATAATTATTTTTTATATGCAATAAGTCTAATTTTAGTTTAAACAATTTTCAGAATTGCAGGTTTCGGACACTTTTGAACAGTTTTGTATATTTTTAGACAGCTTTGGGTTCTTAATCCCATATTTTGTGTCGTGAATTTGCTTAGGAGGTCAACCTTGACTGTTTTAAAAAATATTACATTTGTGCTGATTTTTAGCATTTATAATATTGAAAGAACAAAAGTTCAATATTTTTTGTTTTGATATTTTAATTTAAACTTGTTTTCTCCTTACTTTGTAAAATTGGATGCTTGCATACATCACTGTTTATAATGTTTCAGTCTGTGTACTTTATTTAATTACTTAACTTTAATTGTGCCTTTTTTGTAATTATATTAATTTAGTTTTATTATTTCAGGCTGTCATGGTGGGTGATGATATTAGCAGTGATGTTCATGCTGCTCAAAAATGTGGAATGAAAGGTGTATTAGTTAGAACTGGAAAATTCAGGCATGTTATGTTTTAAATTTTATGTGGATAATGTACCTAGGATAATTATGATTTACTGCTATAGAATTTGTTTAATTATGTAGAAATTTTTTAAATTTAATATTTTATCTGTTTGGTTTATTTTTTTTATGAATGTATGACAAGCTTTTTTACTGATGTCATTATCCTACTTTAAACTTATTAATTGGTAATAAACGTCAAGATAATATTTTTTTTTACCTTAAGGACATTCGATCTTATACCTCAATCTAGCTTTTAAAATAAAAATGCCTGTTTTCTAAACTAAAGAAGCTGTTTTTAGACCTAGTTCATGGTGCAGTGTAGCCATTTTTTGCCAAATAAACATATAAATACGCCAAATAAGCATTTTTATATGTTTTTTTAATAATATGATGTTTATATATGATGCATATATGATAATGCATTTAATATAATATATGATGATGTATAGATCTAATTTGACCATCCTTACATCATCTTCCCTAATGTATTTTATTAGTTCAAAAAATGTTAGGCCAATTTCTTAAAGAAAAAATTTATTTAAAATGGCGATAATTTATTAAAGCATTTCTAAATTGCTAAGTCCGTATTCTTTGAGAAACCAACGCTCTAAAACTTGACTTCACATGGACCTCCATTTATCTCCTAGCACTTTTGATCCTAAAAAATCATTTGTGGTATACTATCACTCAAGAATGAGATTCTTTCTTGAATTTGTGATTTTCTTTATTTATTTAACCATTTTTCTAATTTTCCAATTTTTTGTTATACTTTTGATGCTGATAAATATAACTACACTGTCGAAAATTTCTTATTACGAATATTTAAAAAGTATAAAAACCTTAAATCTATGGAAATAATAATCTATCAAATTAAACATTCACATAAAACTTTAAATCAATGGAAGATTTTAAAGTCAGGGATCGAGTGCATGATTTTTTAATGTTGTTTATTCGAACATCATTCACAAATTAAAAGTTATGAGTTTTATCAATTAAATTAAGGCTTCTATAATTAGTTTTACAATCTAAGCCATTCATATTTATATTAATTTATTCTTTTTGTAGTGGCATAACTTTATTACGACTTTTTATTACCAATATTCAGTAATACCAAGATAATTTAAACATTTTCCAATTGCTATATTTTCTGACCTATTCATAATATGTCTTCACTCTTTTTGAAAGTTTGAATAATAAGCGTAATCTATTATGTAATATCATTAAATTGAATACTATTTATCAAATCAAGGACCAATAAAACAAAAATATTGTTTGTTTATGTTGCACACCAAATTATATTCTTTATTGATTTGTATCACATTCTTCGTTTTTTTCTCAGGCTTTTCCTTTTTACTGTGATCTTGTGCTTGATATTACCTTTCTTTAGAGCATTCATTTTATTCTATCATCTTTGTGGCAGGCAGTATTCAGACGAACCTTTTCCTGTCCTGGTCAACTGTTTTGTAATATATATATTGCAAAACAGTTTTGATCTATGTATAAAAACTGTTATATATATATCATCAGCTCACTCAATTATATCTGCAAAAGTTGTGCTTTCTAATATTTTAATAATATAATCAAAGGAAAATATATCAATACAATAGTGTGAGGAGCGCCATATAAAAAAGAATGATTCGTAAATTTAATTTTATCAAGTAAAAATATTTTAAAAAATTCAAGAAACACAAATGAGAACATGTCATGTACTTGCGAATAACTTGCAAAAATAGTTTAAATATATTTTCATGACTTAGTCGCCAGATTGCATGATATGAAATTAATGCGTGAATAGAGGGTAGTAAGATATATATTTTTAAAGGATGTTCACATGAAAAACTGCATTTTATTTGTCCATTACCTTCAATTGGCTTGAAAACTGGATTTGCGTAAGGTAATAGTATGTCATACTGTATAATTTAAAATGTACAATTAATATAAGGTCGAATTTTAAGTACAAAATTTTTTATTTTGATGATTTTTATAGAAATTATCAAAATTTATTGAATAACTAGGAGGCTCCACCCCTGTTCGCTAACGCTCGCCATCCCCCGAGAATTGCTACGCAATCCTATGTGGTTCACGCCGTGAACCATGACTCGCTGCGCTCGCTCGCCAATGAACACAATGTTCTAGCACAAAGACATAATATATTATCATCAAAGACATAGTATTTTATCATCAAAGACATAGTATTGTACTTATGTGGAAGAATTCTACCAATGTTCTTATTGGCCTTTAAAAAAGTATATTAGCTATTTAAATTGTACATGGTGAAAAAATCAAAACATTAGCTAAATAAGAAACATATTAGCAAAATAAATTATCAAATATTGCTTCACTAATATTCTGCATTTTAAAGCGTGAAAATTCAATGCATAAACAAACGCGAAATATAAAAAAATTCAATACAATCACTTAAACGTTTTTTAGACATTTAGGTAGCTCCCAGTAGAAAAATATCAATTCAACAGCGGCCTTTTAAAGCATTCTCACTTCAATTAATTAATTAATTCCTAATTGAGTTTAAATTAAATATTGTCATGTTTTTAGTGCATGAATCTGAATTGAACAACCTGATAATGCTCACTCTGGTTATTGTTATCTGGTTGCTCACTGCGTGCTCTTGCGCGCCGAATGCAATCAATTAAAAATGAAAACTGTTGCCAGCGCAAGAAAAGAAATATCATCGGTTTTATTGATACATTCATACATACGTACGTATTAGCGTTTTATATAATATAGATGATTTAATTGAATATTGGAGGAGATTGTTGGTTAGTAAACTGGAGGGGGTTGAAATTTGCTTACTTTTACATGGGAGGGGGTTTGCGATATGCTTACTTTTTTCTGACATGGGGGAAAGGGATGTCTAAAACTGTCAAATATATGCTTAAGTAATATTTAAACGGCTCCTTACTTTGTTCTATTTAAAATTTAAAACCCTGTTGTGAGTTTGTTTCACATGGCAGAATAATTATTTTATTTGCACTTACTAATGATGTTGGCTTCTTCTGCATTTTTTAGCTCTATATGGTTGATTTAAAGTTTTTTCCTAGAGAAAAATATTGGTAAACAGTGGCAGTTAGTGTTTACAAAGAGAATTTTAATATTACTATGGTCAACAGCAATTAATGATAAGCTTTAAATTTCTAAGTTTTATTAATGAGGAAAACATGGTACAAAATTATTTTCTACTGTACAGTTATTACTCTTTGAAGTTGTAAATGTAATTTATTATTTTTCTTTTTAGGGAAATTGATTTGGTAAAGTCAAAAGTCAAACCAGATGCTGTTGTTGATAATCTTGCACAATTTGTGGATATTTTGTGCCAAACGAAATGATTTATATTTTGTTTAGAGTTTATAATATAGTTTTGATATATACTGAGTTTGATACTTGAAATACCCTATCATGTCTGTCTGTGTGTGTAAAAGGGCTAGGAAAAGTATTTTGAGTTATATAACTCTTATCGAACTGCTTTTGACTGCTAATTTTTTTGCATGTGTTTATTTATGTTAGGTAATGTTTAGACTGTTTGATGGTTTTAAACTTATTTTTAACTTGATATAATGAAAAATCTGAAAGGAGTGAAAAGAAGGAAAAAGCATTTTTAATGTAGATTACTAATAGATTGGGTAGAATTTAATATCCAATTACAAATTTGGATTATAAATACTACTATTTTGAAATATTACTATTTTGGAATAATAATCAAAATAAGGAAATTAGATTCTTTTATTACATTGTATGGCATTTATTTTGCATTTACAAGTTTCTATATAAGTTTTAAGTTATTCATACAAGAGCATTTATTTTTAACAATTTTGTATTTTTAAGTTTCACATAATTTACAATTACTCTTGCTAATTTAAATGTTTTCTAATTTTTTGATTTGTTTAAATAAATAAGTTAACTTAAATGTATAGGGCATAATTTTTTTAGATTAATATTGTATTAATTATTGTATTTATTTTATTAAATTCTTGTTTTATTGATTGGTTATATTTAATATCTACTTTTTCCTTATCTTAAAATTTGTTTTACTATGAAACAGTATACCTTCATCACATATCTTATTACAGTTTTGGATTTGGATAAGGTCACATCAAGTAAATATATTTTTAGAGTCATTGTTTTAATTGTTGTTTTTTGCAAGTTTTTGCTAAGTTAAATTGTTGTGCATGTTCAGAAATGTAACAAACATTAAAAAAAAAACGCCTGTAAATTCTTCATTTATAAAAAAAGAATCAGATTAGAAAATCATCATTTATGAAAATTTTACATTTGAGATTATTTATAAGTTAAATTTATGAATTAAATATGTTACTGGTAATAGTTTCACTTTTATTAAAGCCTATTTCGTCTTCCAATTTATTAGTTTGTTTTAGATATTTTATTATGCTGCTGATGTTTAATGTCCTAAATGTATAACAATGTTATGTAAAGAACTATGCTTAAATGAAATATTTGTTATTTTATTAGTTGTAAAATTTTTAATTTATATTTAATAAGATATGTTACTACTTAATTAATTAATTTATTTTGTTAAATATGTTGAATCAATGAATTGCTCAAACATAACAGAGTTTAAATTTCCTAATATACTATCTCATTTGTGATAGTTTATTTTATTAATTTTTTTAGTTTATCATTATAGTAACACAACGGTGGCAATCATTCTTTTGATGAAAAAATTGTCCTTTTTCAAAATTCGGTAAACTCCACAAATCTTGTTATTTCTCATTATTATATCCCAGTATTTAATCCTGGACTTTTTCTTTCTGTACATCTGATAATAAATTATGTAAAGTCTTAGAAGTTTTAAAGATTTAATCATTTTACTGAAGTTTGAGATTTAATCATTTTACCCTCTTCTTTTTTTCTAGCGTTAATGAATTAAAGTTACACCTCTATTTATCTGTTATTTAATACAGCTTTTAAGTATGTTATTCTGTTTTGTATTATATATAGGATATTTAATAAATTTGTTTTTCTGTTTTATTAAAAAAAACATATGATGTGTATATTTCTTGATATAGCAATCACTTAATTTAAAAATATTTGAGGTATACTTAATATATCTGCCATATCATCTGAGTATTATTAAAAACTTTATTTTTATAATTATTGTATTGGCAAATTTTATGCATTTATAATGGATTCTAGTTTTAAAAATGTTGGTTAAACCGATGCAGCATTGTGAATGGACCCAGTTTGGTTATATAATTGATTGCAAAAGTGCCATGAGTAGACATTTTTCCTCCAATAAACCAGTCTAAAAGCATGAACAGACCTGGTCTGTTTTTAGGAAAAAGCATTGACTATGTTCAAAAACTTGCAACATTAACTGTAAAATCAAATTAAATAGATATTTTATAATTATTTTTATTAATTATTCAATTAAATGTCTGAATCCTTCTTTGTAATGCGAATGAGAATCCAAAATGCATATGTAAATGAAAAATAAAGGTATAGATATAAGGTACAGCAGAGGTCAATGCTCTGTTCTTGTTCTAATTAATCAAATCATTAAAATGATCATTTAAAATGAAAGGTGGCTATTCATATTTCAAAAGAATTAATTTGGTTTTCAACTATTACTTATGATAATTTTGGATATACATCACCAATCATGAAGCAACTAAGTGTGGCACTCACAAAGACCAATCATAAAGCAATGAATTATGACAATCACAAAAACAAATCATGAAAGCATTTAATTTTAAGAGATCACTTCTGCCACTGTGATTTGCCAGAGCAGTTACGATCCCCAGATCCTGGTTTTAAGATGAGGAAAATTACAAAATTTAGGAACTGTATAAAACTATGCTCGATAAGTTTAAATAAAATAATAATTGATCATAAATTATGTTTGATAATGCATTTAAATCAGTATGCACTAATGACTTCGTTTCAGTTAAAATAGTTTTAGTAATTTAACTATGGTTACTAGTTACCATGCATTTGAGATGTAGCAACTGTAAATGACATTAAAAGCTGCATGGAATTGGATAAATATTTTTAAGGTTGTTGAAAAGTTCATCTCAGAAATAGTTCTGTAAATTAAAGAAGCATTTTGGATTTAATAGAATTTGTTATGATCCTTTTCCGATAAGATTAAGGCTGATCGTCACAGTTTTTATCATTGAATGAAGTTGCGCCTTTTGGCTAATATCATACTACTTTTGTAACTGTTGTGAGTTTTTAACTGTTAGTCATGAGTCTTAGGTTAAGTTTTGTTCGTTTTTAGCCACCCTCCACTAAGCTATTTCTAAAAGTGGCGCAAAATGTGAAAATGAAAAAAAAACCGCAGCTTTGTGAAAAGGAAAAACGACTCAATTTTTTAATTTCTTTAAAGTTACTCCAAAGTTGTATTGTTTGGTCTTTTAAAGGCATACGAAAAATGCTTAGTTTTCCACAATTACAAAACTGTGCAATCTCGCCAAAGTGGTGATTTTTTGTTTTTTAAGCATACGAAAACTGTTTAAATTTTTAACCTACTTGTCTTGAAGCCCATTGAAGTAAATTTTTTTAAGCGGAATAGTGTACTTAGTTTCAATTTAAAGCTTTGTTCCGAGTTTAAGTCTCTAAAACTTTGTCGCTTTTTTATTTTTCCTTTTGCAAAAGATCTTTGAAGAACACTCTTACATTTGGTAGAAAATAACATACGTTAGGTGCCTAATTTTGTGTGGTGTTATTTTAGTTTTAAATGGCTGTTGTAAAACATTGAATCGTTTTTCAAGGATATCAAACAAATGCTTTTAATGCTGTAAAAGAGTTCAAAACGTTAGTTTCGCAAAATTAGCTACCCAAAGAACAGGTAGGTACTTTATTAAAAATTGGCAAACATCCCTGAGGATGATCCAAAGACATGTCATCGCAATTTTGATCCTCTTCAGAGGGGATGGCTCCCCTGCTTTGGTAGCCCGACAACCCCCAAAGAACACAAATACCCATTTTATGTCTTAATGATTTAAGTCACATGATTATGCCTAGTCACGTGGCTGTGCTTAGCAGGTTAACGTTCACATTTAATTGGATATCTGAAAGCGATATTCAGCGTGTTTTTAAATCTTGATTGGCTTCTGAATCGTGGCGTAACTGTATGCCACGATGACGTCGTTTGTAGGTATCCGATTGTGGTTGCCAGAATAAAAAACCACAATATTAGGACAATTGATTAAATGATAACAATCAAGTGTTATATATCTCGATTCATTTATTCTACCGTTCAGAAACTTCGCCAATATGCTTACTTGTTTTTCAAATTTTGACAGTTGTCCATTTACACCAAAAACAATTGTTAATTTAGGGAAGAAATAAACTTAAGCCTTTATCTTTCTAAACTGGAAAAGACTTCTTCTAAGAAATTTTTTTTCTCATTGATTTTGTCCTTTCCCTCCTTTAAGCATTTTAAGTTATAGTGAAATTTATTAAAAAAGCGGAAGAAAAAAAATCGTGAACTTCTTATTTCATACAGCGAATGCATTTTATACTATTTAAACTACAAAATTTCTTCTTAGTAGTTATTTCTTCGTTGTAGTTTTCTGTTACATCAAAGCTAATTTATTTTTAAAATAATAATATTATTTATTATAAAAAAAGGCTTTTTACATTTAAGGGCTTTAGTTTTTGAATTAATAAGCATTTGCATTAACACCATATATATACACACACAAGGGCCCACGCTAAACATTCGCCATCTCACCTAATGTGATAAAATCGTAAATTTTGTGAATGATTTTTTACACTGGTTGAAAAAAAATATATATATTTAACTGGATCTTCGAAATTTCGGTCAAAATGAATTTTTATGAACAAATCAGTGTTTTTTATTGGATTACAGTAGTTTTCAGTAGATGCGCCGCATAACCGGCTAGAATTGGGTTAAATAATATAGTTTTCTGTGGGAAAAAAATTTAATCTTGAAATATTGTCAAGATTAGCATTTGGCGGAGACTCGAAAATTGGCGAATACGTTTGATATTTAGCTAAAAATTTGAATTCCTTAGCTCTGGCCATATATATATCAGTCAAACCTCGATATAAGGTCACCCTAAGGGACATCGCAAAAGTGACCTTATAAGCGGGGTGACCTTTTAACGGATTCAAGTCAATAAATTCTAACAGAATCAGTAAAGAAAGTTAGATTTTTCAAAACATTTTTTTATTTAAAATAAAGTTGCTTACAAATTTCCTCAAAGTGTACATACATACATTACATCTTACCTTATTTAAAATAAATCATTTATGCAGGACTGTCTCGTTTTTGGTTTCATTTTTCGAACAATGTTTTCTAGATTTTGTAACTTCTCAAAATGTTCCTCAGCTCCCTTATGGTTTGTAAAAAAAATTTCGTATGACATTTATTGCATTGAAGGCTTCCGCTTGGGTTACAGTCTCAGGATTAATGTGATTGTCCTCACTGTGAAACAATTTCAGAAATGGTAGCTTGTTCGTTGGTTGCAACATTTTCATAGAACTCGAGAGGGGTAATTTCCTTGTAAAGAAGTTAAATAGGCTTTTGTTAGAAAAGAGCTCCCCTCGCCTCATATAAAAATGACCTTATAAGCGATAACGATTTTTAAAACTTCACCATATATTCGTCTTTACAAATATTTTTTTTAAAACTGTAATGGCCAATTAATAAGGATAGTTTAAAAACGAGAACATTAGAGAATTGACATTGTAAAACAAGCCTATCATTCTAAAACAAGCCGTGAATTACCAACAACAGCACGCCATAATGGTAAGTCCTTGACTAGTAAAGTGTAATCCAGAATTTGTCCGCTAGAAAATATATATGAGAGAATGGGGTGTTAAAACCAGATAGGTAATATATATATACTATATATAATTTGCTTTGAAATTGAAAAAAAAAAGATTAAAAACTGCTTCTTTTTTCTTCGATGTAAAATAATAAAAATATATATATATACTTATAACATATTTTATATTTTAAAAGAAAGAATAAAGCCTTAAATTTTCTTTAATTAAAAATTATTTTTTGGGTGGGTTAATTAACAAATTTTAACGCTGTAAAAATATCATGCTGTAGAAGTTTTTGAAACGCTGATTATCACAAAATATAGTTTTTTTTAATTATTTTTTTATCAAAGATAATTTCAAACAAACATTTTAAGATAAAAAGTTTAAGTATAGGATTCTAAAGGAAAAAGAATACTTTAAGCACGTGACTTATGATGTCAATATAAGTCAAGATTTTTATAAAACGTAAAGAATACATCCAACTCTCTTTCAGAATCTTTTTAGCCTTTTGCTAAGTTTAAAAATCTCTTCACGCAAAAGATTTTCCTAAAAGAGAGAAAAATACTCGAATTCTCTTTCATTTTATGTAGTTGATTTTCAGGTTCTTTTGCTTTTCATTTGATTCTTTCATTTTCCTTATAAGACTTCCAGGAAGCAGGAGCGCACTTGTACATAAACCCTTTATAAGGTCTCATTTCTTGATTAATATTGTGTTAAATTAATCTTAGGGTCAAAATTGATTTATGAAAGAAAATTAACTTAGCTTATTACCTAAAATTATTTTAATATTCAGGGCTATTTTTGTACGTGGGATTTTCAACATTTTATCTATTGTAAAGATTTGGTTATGAGCTTGAACTTTTCTGTGAGAGTAAATAACCAAATTTAAAAATTCTGTCTTTATAACTACAAATATCATAAGAAATGATAAAAATGAAATAATGCACAGGAAAAAATTGCTTCCCGGTGTTAGCCTCTCTTCTTAATCCCACGCAAATCTTTACTGTTTCTCAAATTTATGTAAACGCAAAACCCTTCATTAGTATTTGCTTTTAATTTTATTTTATTCTTATTTTTTTCTTTTTGCGCATCTTTAAAGTTAGCAGATAGCTGCACAAATCATATAGGTGGGGAAATAGTCTCTCAAGGCTTTTTAAAAATTAATGCACTTGCTGGGAAGTATACTTCCCGAGACCTTATATAAATATTTAATTGGATTCCTGCAAGTATCTTCATCCTAAGTAAATCCTGGCATTTGTCGATTCAGAAGCTAATCAGGTTCAACACACACGCGTGACGTCGCTTACAGGTATCTGATTAAATCTGATTTAAATCATATGGTTAGGCCTAATCACTTATTTTCGAGTTGCAAGACATGCATCCATGTTCCTCCTCACCCCGAATCGGAGCATAGAGCTTCTATCGTAGCTCTTCATCTCACTCTAGTTGCGGCCATATATTTTGTCTCTCTCCATGTCTTTCCTATAGTTTTCAATTCGTTTACAATCGTCCTGCTCCAAGTATTTTTAGGGCTTCCTGTTTTTCTATTGCCCTGAGAGTTCCAATAAAAAACGTGTTTTACTTTTAAATTTTTCAGGTTTACGTAGAACACATAACTAATCCAATTCCATTTACGTATTTAATTTCCTGTTCAATCGGTTTCTGTTTTGCTTTTCTAAGGATTTCTGCTTTACAAATTTTATGGAACCACTTTGTACGTAAGAGTTTTCTACAGCTGTTGTTAATAAATACTTTAAGTTTTTTTTTATTGCAGTGCTATGTCTCAGATCTATAGAGTAGGACAAATTTAACATTATTATAAAAAATTATAATTTTTTAAAAAAAATTTCAGAATTTATTGAGAATCGCGTAATTGTTTCGGGCTTTGTTTAATCTATTTATTTTCAAGACACGTAAAATTGTTTACCTTCTCTAGTTTGTTGTTTTCTAAGAATATGTCATTCAGGATTAATTTTAAAATTTTTTCTTTAATTTCGGTTGAGGATAAGCTCCATTTTCTTTGTTTCTGCGTTTAAAATGTTTGTTTGTTTATATGTCTTGAAGGGTATTGGTCAGTAAACGTAAGTCGTCTGCAAAATCAAGATCAGAAAGATATTCAACCATCTTATACCCATTTTATTCTCTGATACTCTCTTCATAATTTAGTGCAGTAAATAGCAATTAAAAAAATTGTTGGAGAAAGTATACAGCCCTATCCGAATCAACGTTGAAGCAGGGCTCGAAAAAACTCAGAAATTTTACCCGTCCCCGAGGACGCCTTGTCCAACAATGCACCCGTCCTCCGTTGAAACTAACCCGTCGCTTTTAAATAAATAAAAATATAATTTTCTCCTATTTATTACAAACATTTATATAAATTGCACAATGAATTAGTAGTTACTAGGATTATATTATACAGTAATAAAAGAAATACTATGTTACTAATAGTACCCTAGTATTTTTTTTGTGAAATAATTTAAATGACAAGGGTCAAGTTATCTGGAATGTCAAGTTATCCGAGGGTACTGCGTTTTTTAAATGAATCAAATATGTCGTTTGCCAGTTGCACAATCAAGCCAATGATTTACAGGGGTTTCTGAACAGAAATCTGAAAGGGGTTTTCCATTTAGGTAGATGTTCATAATTGCTTTTAAAGCTTCTTGTTTAAGACCAGTACGTATTGTGTTTTTTTGTAAGTTTATTGCTGCAAAGCCCCTTTCAACCGCTGCAGTACTCCCTGACAGAGAAAACATCAATATATGCGCAGTATGTTGCTGTATTGTGGGTCATTTTGCTGCCTTGTAACTTACAAGGCTTTTGTAAGACAACAAAAATTGAAAATGTATCACGAACATTAACGGGAAAATGGCCGTCATCGCGGACGTCGGATTCGAGAAATTCGTTGTCCGCGGAGAATTTTTGACCGTCGAGGACGGGCGGACGGGCTGTTTTTCGAGCCCTGCGTTAAAGGATTCTGATTGTTGTCCGTCACGAAAAACTCGCATATTGTAATTTATATATTTCAAATAATGTTTACAAAACTAAAATAATAAAAATCAAGATTAGAAAGATATTCAACAAGTTGCCATCTCGCATAAATTTTATTCTCTGACATTCCCTTCATAATCCAGTAAATAGCAATTAAAAAGATTGTTGGAGAAAGCATCAAACCCTGTCCAACACTCGAATCAAACTTGAAGGATTCTGATTGTTGACCGGCTTGGATAACTCATATATTGTAATTTTTATATACATTTCAAATAATGTTTACAAAACATTCGGAATTTTCATAGTACTTCAACAGCTTCCAGAGTGTTTATCCGTGTAAACTTTTGAATAAGACTTTTCAAAATCTATGAAATTTTATTATATTGTTGATTGGCATTCTATAGATTGTTCTACTATAATCCTTAATGTCGCAATGTGGTAGACATATGATCTATTATCTCTGAAACCTGTTTGCTCTGGTCACAGACTTTTGTCAATTGCATTTTCCAGAAATTATCTTTAGAGGTAGTTTTCAATCGTAAACAAAACATCTAGTGAGCAAAGTTATCCAGATTGTATGGGTACCTTTTAACCACCGGATTTTGAGTTTTGACTGAAAATGGAAGAAACGAAAATATGTTTTAACGCCACAAATCATCGTTAATCACGATCGCAACGCTCGAACGCGCCATCTGGGGAGAAGACCAGTTCCATGTCCTAACCCTTCCCCCTTCTCTTTCCTCCTCAGTTGAATAGGAATGTACTGCGATATTTTCCTTTTCTTAATATTCTTTGTATTTAACTGTTAAAAATATTTTTTGAAATTTCCACGACGCTTTATTTAGAACTATGTTAAATATAGTTTTCAGTTCCAAATATTTCCCAGCTTAAAAGTTTTTAATCTATATAAAAATCAAGAGAGAAACTAACGTACTTCCTTTGCTTATGACTCTTCATACCCTAATGGTGAAAGTATGCGAAGTGTTGCTATAGGAAGAGAGCTCTGCTCTACGCCACCTGGAGCCCATTTCGATAGCCAATAATCCCAGAACCAAGTCTGGAAATTATTTTCTTTTACCCACTAATGGAGAGTATGTGAATTTTGTGACGGAAGTTCAAAACTGGGCTAAGTAACCCCAGTTGATGGCACTCAGAGTTTGACGTTAGTAATGTGACAAAAAATTTAATCGGTTCTGATATTCCGGAACGAGGCTGTACTAAATCGTTACTTTTGGGTGTTTCTTAAAAGCTAATACTGATAATTTACACCAAAACATTGGAGTCAGTTGTTGTTTGAACATTCGTAAAAATGTTAAAAGATTACTTGATTTAAAAATAAAAAAAACGAATTAAATTCATTTGTCTTAACTAATTTATTTGTCCGGGATAGTCTTGTTGGCAGGACGATGGACTCACGCTCGTGAGAACGGGGGTACGAATCCAGCCTGTCGAAGACTCCTCGAGTAGTAAATGATGACTGGTGCACGTTAAACCTGTCGGATCACAAAAACCTCCATGTTCTCATAGCAAATTATACCTCTAGGGCAGTGTTTCCCAAACTTATGACTTTTGCGTACCCTTTCTTTCTACATGTTTCGTAAAGCTGTGTGTACCACTAATAAAAAATTTATGTATTTTTTACTATAAAAAATTGCACAATAGTTAAAAATCACAACTGGTTGTTGACACCACTAATTATTAATTGTTAACTCTGCAAAAAATAACCAATAGAAAAATACGTAATTTTAAATTTTCATGGCTAGCTTTGTTTTTAAATAAAAGTTTTTGAAATTTTCGTTTGTTGGAAGATATTTCGCATAAAAACGCGTACCCCCGCTAAACTGCCCCAGGGGTGCGCGTACCACAATTTGAGAAACACTGCTCTAGGGGTAGTGGATTGGAGATTGATCATTCTCTGGTTCAGATTAAAATTACGATCTGTGGATGAATGAATGGGTTCGAATTCTTGGCCATAGATGGCTCCACTGAAAACAAGAACAATCGCACTCCTTGTCTTAATGGCCTACGACGAAAACAACGAATTTATTACTATTTCACATTTTTATTAAATTTTCAGATTTAATATAGAAGTTAGCAGTGAAGTTAAAAAATATAGAAAATACGGAAAACAATTATAATTCTACTTTAAATACACCAATCAAATTCTAAATTTCTCAATGTATGTTTTGTATAAATTTTTATTTTGATGAAAAAGTGACAAAAATATTTTTGGTGTAGCGTTGGAAAATATTTTATATTAAAATGAAAAGTTTGTTTTCTAAACATTTGAATTCGACACAAAATCTAGTTTATATAACAAAAAGAGAAGGAAAGAATATCTCTGCTCTTCTATGTAGATGAAAACCGATCCACCTTTTCAGTTTATTTTCAAACAGCATCGTCAGAGTAAGAACAGTTCGGAGCGGATTCCAAAAGCTCTGCGTTGGGGAACTGATTCATTGTGATAAAAATACAAAATAAGAATAAATCAAAATGTGAAGAAAAATCGTCAGGAACTGTAAATAAAAGCTTTTTTAGAAATAGCAGACAGCTAACTGTTCGTTCGGGTCGTTCATAAAATCACTCCACCAATTTGAACTCAAGAGATGACGATTTTTTGAAGCCCTCAACTCCTCAAAAATACAAAATTACTTATTATTTTACAAGATAAGTTTGCGCAAAATTTGAAAGCTATTTTTAATTCGTTTCTTATGATAAAAATTAAAAAGTAGAATAACAGTAAAAGTTTGAAAAATAAATAAAAATAAAAACAAGGATTAAGATCTTTAGGGATTGGTTTATTATTTTAAAATGATATTTTCATGAGGAATACTTTGTTGGAAAAATTATGTTAATTACAATTCCCCATTGTAGAATAATTTATTATTAATAAATGCCTGACATCAAATTTTGTTAAATATTAAAAGTTTTAAATTAAAGATTAGAAAATTATTTAGAAAACGCGTTATTCGTAGAATCGCTTGTTTCGAATGAAATTTTCTCTAGAATTACATCATCTTAAAATTAAGTGCCAAAGCATTTATTTATTTTATATACAACCCCGTTATATGTTCCGAAACTAACAGGATGTTGAAAGCGCCAAAGCATTTCCTTCCTTTCAAATCACTGTTTTGCATTTTATTCTTTTTTAGCATTTTAACAAATTTTTTCTTTTCAGATGTTGTTGACATTTGAAAGCGAATGGAAAAAAGAAACACAATAAAGGAAAACAAGCGAATAAAAACGTAGTTTTTATTTTTTTTAAAAAAGAAGTGTAAAAGTTAGGAGTTGAAGGCTTTTGTAAATGAATTATTCCGTTTCATTTATTCTTTTGCTATTTTATTATTCTGACTGTACAACCCTTTCTCTAGTATTTATCGAAGAATGCATTTTTTAATGAGAAAGATATGAAAAATAAACTCAATCAATACTTCAGTTTTGCAAAAAGATGAAAACTTCAGCCAAACTAACAAAGAATTTTTTTTTGGCTCTCCCACTAATTTGTAATGAATTTTCTTGTTGAATGCTGGAAGTGACTTGGACATATCTGTCTAAACTTGCCTCTGCATTTTTCTTTGTTACATGATTAATCTCAATTTGTCTTACGGGGCAACTTATTTCTTCTTTTTATTTAGAAGCGTATTTGGGGCTATTTGAGTAAATTAAAAACACATAATTCTAATTAAATCCCACTTCTTCATACGAAGCGACGCCATACTTTCATCCAAATCTAATAAGAAAAAATTTAGCCGTTGGCAGAAGCAAATATTGAAATTTAATTATTAATATCGTCTGCTTTTATTCTCGGAACAAGCTTGTATTAGTTTTATCGAGAAAGTTCCAATCAGAACACAGAAATACGTTAAATTTTTTTTTTGCTAGATTTTTTTTTATTTGATTAAGACAAAATGCTTTCTTCGAAGTAATATTACTGTCATAGTTTTGTTCTCGTATTATATGTCTCTATAATTAACTGTTCGTTTTAAATTTGACATAATATAATTAAATACCTGTCAAACGATCCCATTTAGAAAATGCATCGATTAAAATCTTTCTAATGAAATTCGTCAAACGATTTTTTTCCTTCTAAAATCTTTTGCAAAAATATTTCGATTCTGATGACACGACTTTGCACTTGAGAGGATATTAATCAATATATTTGTTGAAAGATAAGCATGAAGGTAAATTATCAAACAAACTTCTTATATTCTTTATCGTGTTGTGTCATTAAAGTTTGAAAAATGATTAATCGATACAGTTTTAACTCCCTGTTTTAAGCATTTTGAGATTATCTGAAAAAGACGAATATTTAATTTTTTATTTTTGAATAAATTTTCTAACACGTTAGCAATACATTTTTTCCCGATTAAAAAAAACTCAATGAAAGGCGTATTTTATTTTAATGTGATGTATTTATAAATATGTTTTATTTCTTTTGTTCATTCTTCATTTTTAATGATATTATTTCATTTCATTTAAGGTGATAAATTTTTTTTGCTTTTGTAGAAATTATTAAGAAGGAAATTCATCATATTCAAAGTTCAAAATATTCACATGTACGATCTAGGCATTATTATTCTAAAATTTATACCTTTTCTCATATATTGAGACTTTTAATGAGAAACTTAACTTTAAATGTTTTAAGCCCCTTTTGTTTCCCCGTAGAGTTTACAATTAGTTCATTGACGAGGTATCTTATTCAAGAAGAATCCTAAAATTAAATTTATGCATTCTTTCTCTTTTTTTGTTTGTTTTTAAAGTTACTCGGTAGTATAATTTAAGGAGTCAATCTGCCTGCAGCATTATCTTCAAAAATTCAAATTTGCCTAAAACTAAGCTGAGAATATCATTGTTAAATTAAGCTTACTCTAACATATATTCAGAACAATTTGCAGATATTAAATATAATAAAATTATATACAAAAATTTTGTATTGTTTAAATTTGATTTGTATTGTATACGATCACATTTAAGCTTTGCCCAAAATGAGAAAAAAAAAGATGCTTGCGATAAGCATAATAATGACATCAAAAATTAACCCATCCTTCCATTTAAAATAAAATCTTGAAGTAATTGAAGAATATCTGATTTTGAAGTAAGAAATAAACATAATTGGGTACTTGCACTTCAAGGAGAAGAAGATCATAGATACCCACACATGTGACCTATGATGTCAGCGCCAGCTGATAGTTTTTTTTAAAATTTTTATTTTATTACCGTCGTTGAATGGCCACCCCAAATTTTTGGATTTACGACTACTATAATGTTCAACTCCGCAGCCTTGTAGTTTTGAACCCAATCCAGAAGACAAGGGATCTCCTGGATTGAGTATTGAGAGAAATTTGCCTTCGTGGACGATTTTTTGATGGAACTAACCCATTTGCAGGCACGGAGAAGAAAAACACGAAAACCTCCCACGGTTAGTTTGTCGGCAAGGAAACTCTAACCCATAAACCGTCTACTTCTGAGAATATTTCATGTCAGCACTGTGGTCGGTGCTGGCTCGGTGTGGAATTCGTATCAACCAACCATCGTTGGGATTCAAATCCTGTTAACCTCATTAGAAGGCGAACGCTTTATCTCCTGAGCCACAATGGCTAGTTGATGAGCAAAATGGCTTGTTAAAGTTGAGCTAAGTTTCCCCACATAAGTTAGAACGTTAATTAATGTGAAGTTATTTAAATACAGCTCAGTATTGTATCATCGAATTTGTTGAAATATAATTCTTTCTCTTCACCGTCTTTTACCTAACTTAGATTTTTTATTTGTTTATGTATTTAATTGTAACCAGGATATACTTTTGTTTTGTGTACCTGGCAACTTCGATGCATAATTAATTTATTTATGCTCTACATGGCTATGTGCCTGTCTTTGTGTTAAGTAAGAAATATATAGTGAAAGAATTAAATTCTTTGTGAAAGAATACTTGACGGGCTTGACTGACTCGAAATAAATGAAAACATCAGTTGCTAACGTTAAAAAATGCCACGTTTTAACAACCAATCAGGATCTTGATACCCACACTACGTCACTTGCGGGTATCCCATTGTAATTGGGTATACTATAGCCTACGTCACAGGTTGTGTTATTCCTACTAAATTTAACCCATGAACGGCATTTTCTGCTAGCCTAACTTCAAGCCACAAATAAACAAACGAAGTGTTTGATCGTTTAAATAGCTGCTCGCCAGATTTTATTGCATTTCTGATTAATAATTGATTTATGTGGATAGTGGCATTTATGTGAATAGTGGCATAGAATTTAGCATTGCGTCATGGTAAATGTTATTCCTACTAAGTGGAAGTAGTTGTGGTTTTTTTATATTATACCCAATTTGTGGTGTTATGATTTGTGCTTATTAAGTTTCTTTAAATGAAATTCATTGCCATACGGGAGAATAAAACAATAAACAAACTTTGCTGGCGAATGAAACAATAAGCAAAAATTGAACATTAAATAAGTGTCTTTTGCGGTATCAAATTTAAAAATAAAGGAAAACTGTTCCTTATTTTTTTATAAGTGAAGAGAGAAAATTTTTTACCTTTTCATTTTGTTTTAATTTTTATTTGTTCTTGGGTTTTTTTTTGCTTGTA
This sequence comes from Parasteatoda tepidariorum, assembly GCF_982258835.1. NCBI lineage: Eukaryota > Metazoa > Arthropoda > Arachnida > Araneae > Theridiidae > Parasteatoda > Parasteatoda tepidariorum. The sequence continues at coordinate 44,372,081 of NC_141763.1, forward strand.
ATTTTTTTCCACATGTTCTTTTTTCTTTTAATAAGAGAAAAAAAAATTGGAAGTGGAAAATGATCTGTAGAAGTTGTAATAATCTGAAATCTGAAGCGCCATCTGCCGAGCTAGAAGGCTTTTGCAACCGGGATCGCAATTATTCAAAATATCTATTATATGCAAAATTGGTGTTAAATGTCCATATTTTATGTGTAATGTAAAAAAAAAAAAAAACTGTGATAGCTAAACTTGTTACTTGGATCCACTATCATTCTTTTTCTCAACCTGAACCTGGACAGTTCTGAAGCTGCTTGTTCTAGATTTCTCTTTTGGTTAATGAACTCTATTAAACAGCGCAAGTCGGGGACAAGAAATAAGCTCAATAAATCCGAAGTATACAACTAAATAAAGAGACGATTGCATTTGAATTTATTGTTACTTTTCTTTGTATGGAATCTTTTGAAAAATAATTGAAATTTCTCTTTACGAAAATTGAAGTCATTTATCGATTCTCATTGCTGTCCGTAAGAACGAGTGAACGCTGTGGTGTCATGGTATGAGGCAATTCTTGTGTAGTTTGTCTACGGGAAGAACTCCCCCCGCCACAAAGTCTGAAGCAGTCTGTTGCTATGGGAACAAGAATGGCGCACTTCAGGGAGGGTAGCTTCTCTTCAATCTAGGACTAACACAATAGACGGAAGAAAAAGATTCCCGGTCTGTAGTTTTTCACATTGTTGTTCCTAAGAAAGAATGAACGTTGATGAGGTTTAATGATATGAAGAGATTTTTTGTACTTTTAATTGCAATAAATTCACAAATATGCTAATCAGCCTTTCATCCTTATGATGTTTTCTGTAAATTTCCGAAATTTCATGAAGAATTTTACTAGTTTTTTTTCGGGTGACATAAGAAAACGAGCAATGCGCATTATATTTTTATGTATTATTTTAAAAAGGTTTTCTTATTTATCCTAAAAAAATCATATCGCTAAACAAATGCAGTAGAGTTATAAAATACTTTTTTCATATCAATTACATTGCAACTAAATTTAAACATATTCCTAAACATGCAATAAATTTTTTTTCACAATATTCTGCAATATTTTTCATATTAACTACATCGAGATTTTAAAGATCTTGAATTCGAATTTTTGAAATTTAATACATTTGCAAAACATCTTGTTATTTGTAAAAAATGTTAGTTATTGTCCAACATAAAAAATGCAACACAAATAAAAAAAAAAAATAGTATCTGAAAATAAAAATTTCTTTTGCTTCACTGTTGAAATGGAAGAAAGATCGACATGTTTTATTGTTTACATTATCTGTTTGTTATTTTGTAGGTTATGGCTGAGTTGTGTTTTGTTAAGTGAACAGTGGAATGTGTATTAATTAGTTTATCTAGTGGTTCCTGTCGTGAGAGATGGGAAATACTGGACTTTCTGTGTTAAGCAACTCTGTGGTGTTGCCATCTATGCGTGAATGAGAGATTCATATTCCGATTGTCCAGGATCACGGAGGACACTGGAAACTCCTCATGTGTTGAAGGAATGGAGGAAATATTATGGCGTCAACACTAGGATTCGAACTCCTGTTCAGCTGATCATGATATTGGCAGACTATCCCCCTAGGCCAGTCATGTCAAAGATACGGCCCGCGGGCCGCATCCGACCCCCGGTTCGTATCAATACGGCCCGCGATCGCGATATGTCACAGAAAGAAGAATCGTGTTTTTTTTTTGAGCTTTTAGACTTCACTCGATTCCTCTACGGAAGTTTTAAAATGTGCACACTACATTTATAAGTAATTTCAAGGGCAGCGCGTGCCTAGACAAGCGAGAGAGATAGACAGTAACGACATTTCTTAGCAACAGGCGAAATCTTCGACTGGAATATACTTAGCAGCACAACTACGGATGGCGCTCCTGCCATGGCTGGCAAACATTCGGGCGTTGTAACTAAATTAAAACAGAAAACATTAGGGAATTTTGTGGGATTTCCCTGTATAATTCATCAGGAATCATTGGCATCCAAGCATTTAAAAATGGACCATGTCATGCTATCTATAATTAAAATAGTAAATTTTATAAGGAGCAGAGGACTAAATCACCGACAGTTCAGGCAGTTTTTACAAGATTTGGACGAAATTTTTTTTTGATGTCCCTTATTTCCCTGAAGCTCGTTGGCTCAGTCGAGGAGTAGTTTTAGAAAGATTTTTTGCATTACGTGACTCTATTCAAGCTTTCATGTAAGAAAAAGGCAACCCAATTGATTATGACAATGACTGGTGGATTGATTGTGTCTTTTTGGTAGATATGAATTAACACTTGACTGATCTGAATGTAAAGTTACAGGGTAAAAATCTGATTGTCACTCAAATGTATTCAAGCCTTTGAAACAAAGTTGAGGCTGTGGGAAAATCAGGTAAAAATTCAAACTTTGGACCATTTCCCTCATTTAAAATAATTTGGCACAGTGAACCAAAAAAAATTGGATCAGTATTCTCAACTTCTGCAAAATCTGATCACGGAATTCAACAATCGTTTTGAAGACTTCCACAAAATGAATGAAACGGAATTCCCAATTTTCAACAATCCATTCAATTTTGAAGTTTCACGGGCACCAGTTCATTTGCAAATGGGGTTGATAAATCTTCAATCGGACAGTATTTTGAAAGAAAAATTTCAAGAGGTTAACGCTCTTACATTTTACACACAATATTTCAAGAGTTTGGATAACTACCCGGAATTAAAAAAGCATGCAGCACGCATTCTGAGAACAAGAGAAGTCAGGTATCTGGATTCTCGAGCTCAAAATAATTACCATCTTTTATAACTTTGATATGATTTTTAACAACCGTATATTATATACCATATAATTCGATAAATAAAATGTTATAATAGTTCAGTACATTTTTTTTATTTGAATCTGGCCCGCCTACACATTCTAAATTTAATATATGGCCCTCTGCAAAATTGAGTTTGACACCTCTGCTCTAGGCTGAAGTCTGCAGTTATCTGCAAAGAACTAAGTGACTTCATGGAGTGTTCACCTCACAAGTAAGAGTATTAGGCATCTACTGTTGTATTCGGCATCCGAAGATGGAAAATAAAAATACGAATCAGCAATCCTTATCACGTGTCCTAGCTTCTAGCTTTCGAAGAATGTGCGTTCGATTCTCATTGGTTGCGGGCCTAGTTAGCGTGGATAAAATTTGGGTTGCTTAACCGTATTAGGTGAGTCACTTAACGATTTTTCACGCGGTTAACGGTTTGAATACCATCTTCTTTATACTTATTTGACTATTTTGGTTTAATATGGTATTATAATAATGAGATAAATTGTTATTTAACCAATTTTTTCGAAAAACCCTCTAACAATATAAAAAAAAAGTGTTTTAACGAAGTGTTTAGCAAATAAAAACGCAACACAAATAAAATAGTAATAAAGTAGTACCTAAAAAGTCAAAATATTTGCATAATATTTGAAATAGAGGAAATATCGACATGATTTGTTGTTTGCATTGTTTGTTTGTTTTTGTTAAAAAAGTGTTATGAAAAAATGTCTCCAACACAAATTATAAAGTAGAATCTGAGAATAAAAAAAATTGCTTCATAGTTGAAATGGAGGAAAAATCAATATGATTCGCGTGGTCTAAATATGACACTCTTTGTGAGCTCGCCAACAGGAATGGAAATTGAATAGAACAAGAAAAGGTTCAACCTATAACAAAAAATGGGAGAAATAAATAAATGGAGGAATATATGGAGGACCATGGAAGTCTAGAGGATTGTAGAGGCTGAAGGAGACAAATCAGGACGTAATACATTTCCATGCGCAAGGCAGGAGTGATCATTTAAGAAAGTCCAAGTCAACAGAAATGAAACAAGATTCAAAAATATGAAGCTTTCGTGTCCGAAAGACAAACAAGTAATTCGATTTTTTTCCTCTGTCCAAAATACATATAGTGCTTATTGTGAAAGATATTTAACCTAATTACAAGAAAGAAAATTCGAAGATAAATAGTGTTTAAACTTGTGACCAAATAGTTTTTGATTCAACCATCACTGAAATTTTAAGCATTTATTATCAGAGAGATTCTAACTTAAAATGCGGCAAATTGTTTTGGTATTTATTTCAAAAAATTAATAATAATAAAAAGACTGCAATTTACTTTAGTCATTGTATTACAATAAGCCATTCCTATTGCTATGAGTACTCCCCACAGCTATAGACAACGACAAAGCAAAACTATATTGGAATCGTTGCTGTTCAATTCACAGCATCAATGTGTAAACGTTAGTATTATTAAGTTAACTTCCTAATGCTGTTTTTTTAAAACTATATTTCTATATGACAGCCTTTAATATAGTTTTTTTCTCCATATTTAAACAATTATTTTTCCCTTTTTGCAGTAATTAACAGTCTACTACTTCTTTTAATTCATACAAAAGTTCCATTCAAAAAGAAATAACTAAAAATTTTGGTACTCAATGTTTTTAAGTTTGATCAAAGAATTTAAGTTCAAGTTTCACAGGCACCAGTTCATTTGCAAATGGAGTTGATAAATCTTCAATCGGACAGTATTTTGAAAGAAAAATTTCAAGAGGTTAACGCTCTTACATTTTATACACAATATTTCAAGAGTTTGGATAACTACCCGGAATTAAAAAAGCATGCAGCACGCATTCTGAGAACAAGAGAAGTCAAGTATCTGGATTCTCGAGCTCAAAATAATTACCATCTTTTATAACTTTGATATGATTTTTAACAACCGTATATTATATACCATATAATTCGATAAATAAAATGTTATAATAGTTCAGTACATTTTTTTTATTTGAATCTGGCCCGCCTACACATTCTAAATTTAATATACGGCCCTCTGCAAAATTGAGTTTGACACCTCTGCTCTAGGCTGAAGTCTGCAGTTATCTGCAAAGAACTAAGTGACTTCATGGAGTGTTCACCTCACAAGTAAGAGTATTAGGCATCTACTGTTGTATTCGGCATCCGAAGATGGAAAATAAAAATACGAATCAGCAATCCTTATCACGTGTCCTAGCTTCTAGCTTTCGAAGAATGTGCGTTCGATTCTCATTGGTTGCGGGCCTAGTTAGCGTGGATAAAATTTGGGTTGCTTAACCGTATTAGGTGAGTCACTTAACGATTTTTCACGCGGTTAACGGTTTGAATACCATCTTCTTTATACTTATTTGACTATTTTGGTTTAATATGGTATTATAATAATGAGATAAATTGTTATTTAACCAATTTTTTCGAAAAACCCTCTAACAATATAAAAAAAAAGTGTTTTAACGAAGTGTTTAGCAAATAAAAACGCAACACAAATAAAATAGTAATAAAGTAGTACCTAAAAAGTCAAAATATTTGCATAATATTTGAAATAGAGGAAATATCGACATGATTTGTTGTTTGCATTGTTTGTTTGTTTTTGTTAAAAAAGTGTTATGAAAAAATGTCTCCAACACAAATTATAAAGTAGAATCTGAGAATAAAAAAAATTGCTTCATAGTTGAAATGGAGGAAAAATCAATATGATTCGCGTGGTCTAAATATGACACTCTTTGTGAGCTCGCCAACAGGAATGGAAATTGAATAGAACAAGAAAAGGTTCAACCTATAACAAAAAATGGGAGAAATAAATAAATGGAGGAATATATGGAGGACCATGGAAGTCTAGAGGATTGTAGAGGCTGAAGGAGACAAATCAGGACGTAATACATTTCCATGCGCAAGGCAGGAGTGATCATTTAAGAAAGTCCAAGTCAACAGAAATGAAACAAGATTCAAAAATATGAAGCTTTCGTGTCCGAAAGACAAACAAGTAATTCGATTTTTTTCCTCTGTCCAAAATACATATAGTGCTTATTGTGAAAGATATTTAACCTAATTACAAGAAAGAAAATTCGAAGATAAATAGTGTTTAAACTTGTGACCAAATAGTTTTTGATTCAACCATCACTGAAATTTTAAGCATTTATTATCAGAGGGATTCTAACTTAAAATGCGGCAAATTGTTTTGGTATTTATTTCAAAAAATTAATAATAATAAAAAGACTGCAATTTACTTTAGTCATTGTATTACAATAAGCCATTCCTATTGCTATGAGTACTCCCCACAGCTATAGACAACGACAAAGCAAAACTATATTGGAATCGTTGCTGTTCAATTCACAGCATCAATGTGTAAACGTTAGTATTATTAAGTTAACTTCCTAATGCTGTTTTTTTAAAACTATATTTCTATATGACAGCCTTTAATATAGTTTTTTTCTCCATATTTAAACAATTATTTTTCCCTTTTTGCAGTAATTAACAGTCTACTACTTCTTTTAATTCATACAAAAGTTCCATTCAAAAAGAAATAACTAAAAATTTTGGTACTCAATGTTTTTAAGTTTGATCAAAGAATTTAAGTTCAAACACTCGAAGATTTTCTATAATGAAATACAATTGTTGAATTCTATTATGAGAAAGTATAACTCTCCTTCTCTCTTTAACTCTCTCGAGAATTTCTTTCCATTATAGCCACAGTTCCTCAAATTGAGGAAACAGTTTTATCGCTCAATTCTTTACAATTTCATCCTATTCAATTGCAATTGAATGAAAAGGAATTCGAATTCAATATCCGTTTCAATGGTTTCCCTTTTCTTCGCTTGTATTTACTTTTCTAGCGGTCAAATAAAAGAACATTAAAATTAAAAATGTATATAGCAATAAAAACTGTTTGAAAATTGCAAAAAAATAAAACTTAACTTTAAGGCACGATCCTTGGATTCCTATCTATCAATGTAATTTCAAAATAAAATAAAAATCGTTTGGTTTATCTATCAATATATTTCAAAATAAAATAAAAATCGTTTGGCTTTTTTTAACTTTTGCCAATCTAGAGAAATAAATAAAAGTCATAAATGCTTTCTGTATTTTTTTCATCGGTTATTATTATTTGTAAAAATAGGAACCGAAAAATGTTTTCTGAAAAAAGATCACCGTAATCCTCTTACGATTGAGGGCGTCAGAAACACCATCGAAACTGAAAAATCCTTTTTTCGGAACTCTGCTAAGCCTAACACTTTTTGTTACGTTCCACTCATCTTTTGCAGACAATTTTTTTTTCTTACTTCAATTTCTGCCACACACAAAACATCCGTTCATAGTCAAGAACGTCAGAGGACCAGAAAGCTTAAAAAATCGTTTTTCTAAATTATTTTTCTTTACGTTTCTCGGGGACAATTTAGGATTGAGAATGCTGAAAAGAAAACCTTGAAGCCTGTGGAGGATTTGTGGGTATTTGACCAAAGCAAGTACTTTTTCTCTGAATTCTTTTTATTTCCTCAGAAAAATTTTGTTTAAAAATGATAGTTTCTTTTTGAACGCATTCCACAGGGTATTATACTTGTCACGAAATTCGGATTTCAGAACCCATGATCTTTTTCATCTATTATAACCATCTTTGTCGCTAATAAATTGCTCTCTGGACGTTTGATAGAATAAAACGAAAACTGATAAACTTTGCCATTTTAGAGACAAAATGGCGTGAAATATATTTATTATAATAACTTTACTAAAATAACATATTGTGATATTTATTACATGTGAAATTAAAATACTCAATTAGATTGTATATTTTTTTTTAAAGTTAAGTTAACTCAATCGATCATGACAAAACATAGAATAAAATAATAACGTAGTTTTAACAGAGAAAGCTTAGTAGAATAAAGTTGAGTTGTGTCACTCTTCCCCGAAATTTAGTTGTTACTTGAAGCAAATAACAAAACACGATTTCTAAATGTTTTTTTTTTATAAGTAATGATTTATTTTTCAAACTGGATTAGAAATAAATTTGTTTCAAATGTTTATGGCACTGTGATGTAGCCTAAATTTATTTTTCCTTTTAAAAAATAGTTTGACGTTAACAAAAGATATATGACTGTTTTTTCCTATTTTTAAGCAATAGGGTAGTTGTTAAATTGTGCGTGTTTTGTATTTTTATTTTGTAAACGTTTCCTTACGTTTTTTTGGATGACTTTTATTTTATTATATTTGTATAAAATTTAATATAAAGCAATAAAGAAGCAACGGGGCTGATAAAATTCATGCCAACTGCATTTTCTCCTAATACTTGCCTTTTCCTGCAGTTTATATTTTATTAGATCAACATTTTTATATTTTTCAAACGAGATGTAAGAATTACTTTTCTGTTCTTGTAAAAGGTTGGTCTAGTAACTCATACATTTTTTAAATAGGAGAACGATGTTTTTTTCATATTCTATTTAGCTAATTGAATTTCTTATAAACTTTAAATAGGAATCGAAAAAATATGTGAATTCCGCTCATAACCTTGAAACAACGAATTAGAAAACTTTATATTTCCTTTAATTATGCTAAACTAGCGTATCATAACGTATCATAATAGCTTTAAGAGCTATAAGTTCTTTTTTAAATTTAAATATGTTGTAAAGTGTAATATTAAAGTGGTTGAAGATGTTTAAGTGCTAAAACTAGGAATCACATTTTTCGGGGGGGGGGGTCTGAAAATTTTATTAGAATTAAGGCACATTCATTACTTATAATAGCGGTTTTGAATGCGAAATAAATAGCAAGATTTTAATAAAAAAATAAATGCTACTTTGGTAAAATTATGTCAACTTTGTTTTCCTGATGCACTAAAAATATCTACGTAACACTAATAGGGCTTTTATTGGAAATCAATCCGTATAATACAGGCAATATATGCAAAAATCGAGATTATGAGCAATATAAATACGTGAACAATAAAAATACACAACAATTAAAATTACCTGATCAATAACGAGAAAAGTAAATATTAAGGATAACAAAATTAAAGTGAACTTTAGTTAAAAGTGTCAGACAAACGGAGACACGAAAGCTCTACATTTTGCTTATCGCCAGTTCTTTGCAATTCTTTATGACATGATATGTAAGATCCTGGACACGATAGCAATAGTTTAGCATGCATTTTACCTGCTCTGCAGATTTGACATTCACTTGTTAGAAGGATGCCAATGCTGTTTAGATGTTCTACGAAGCAATCAAGACCTGTTTTAAGTCTGAAATTAGCAACGGATTCCACACAGGATGTATAACTATAGTCTTTTCAATTCTCCTTGATCTTTTTCCAGATTTTTTTTTGGATAGTAATTCTTTCTCTGTTCTGTATGCTATATTAATTTTATTGTGCATGCGCTTCTTTGAAGAACTTGTAGAGAGTGGCGAAGTCAGTTTTTCTTCCTATGTACCTATCTTTGCTAAAGAGTCGGCTTTTTCGTTACCATTTGTACATGCGTGTATAGATGGTAATGAGATTCATTGGATTCATTGAAAAACTAGTATTTGTTTATTATTTTTAAGGGGTTTCGTTGTTTGTTTAATATGTGAGATGATGAGATTCTGTGTGCTATATTAATTTTATAGTACATACGCTTTTTTAAAGAACTCGTAGAGAGTGGCAAAGTCAGTTTTTCTTCCTATGTACCCATCTTTGCTAAAGAGACGGCTTTCTCGTTACCATTTGTACATGCGTGTATAGATGGTAATGAGATTCATTGGATTCATTGAAATACTAGTATTTGTTTATTATTTTTAAGGAGTTTCGTTGTTTGTTTAATATGTGAGATGATGAGATTCTGTGTGCTATATTAATTTTATAGTACATACGCTTTTTTAAAGAACTCATAGAGAGTGGCAAAGTCAGTTTTTCTTCCTACGTACCCATCTTTGCTAAAGAGTCGGCTTTCTCGTTACCATTTGTACATGCGTGTATAGATGGTAATAAGATTCATTGGATTCATTGAAATACTAGTATTTGTTTATTATTTTTAAGGAGCTTCGTTGTTTGTTTAATATGTGAGATGATGAGATTCTGTGTGCTATATTAATTTTATAGTACATACGCTTTTTTAAAGAACTCATAGAGAGTGGCAAAGTCAGTTTTTCTTCCTACGTACCCATCTTTGCTAAAGAGTCGGCTTTCTCGTTACCATTTGTACATGCGTGTATAGATGGTAATGAGATTCATTGGATTCATTGAAATACTACTATTTGTTTATTATTTTTAAGGCGTTTCATTGTTTGTTTAATATGTGAGATGATGAGACTCTGTGTGCTATATTAATTTTATAGTACATACGCTTCTTTAAAGAACTCGTAGAGAGTGGCAAAGTCAGTTGTTCTTCCTATGTACCCATCTTTGCTAAAGAGACGGCTTTCTCGTTACCATTTGTACATGCGTGTATAGATGGTAATGAGATTCATTGGATTCATTGAAATACTAGTATTTGTTTATTATTTTTAAGGAGTTTCGTTGTTTGTTTAATATGTGAGATGATGAGATTCTGTGTGCTATATTAATTTTATAGTACATACGCTTTTTTAAAGAACTCGTAGAGAGTGGCAAAGTCAGTTTTTCTTCCTATGTACCCATCTTTGCTAAAGAGACGGCTTTCTCGTTACCATTTGTACATGCGTGTATAGATGGTAATGAGAGTCATTGGATTCATTGAAATACTAGTATTTGTTTATTATTTTTAAGGAGTTTCGTTGTTTGTTTAATATGTGAGATGATTAGATTCTGTGTGCTATATTAATTTTATAGTACATACGCTTTTTTAAAGAACTCATAGAGAGTGGCAAAGTCAGTTTTTCTTCCTACGTACCCATCTTTGCTAAAGAGTCGGCTTTCTCGTTACCATTTATACCATTTATTATCGATGGTAACGAGATTCATTGGATTCATTGAAATACTACTATTTGTTTATTACTTTTAAGGGATTTCATTGCTTGTTTAATATGTGAGATGATTAGATTCTGTGTGCTATATTAATTTCATTGTAAATGCACTTCTTTAAAGAACTTGTAGAGAGTGACAAAGTTAGCTGTTGTTTAATATGTGAGATGATTCAAGATTCGGTCCGGTGGTTCGTCGTAACTGCTTGTATTGTAGCTATTGAGTCTACCAAATTTATGGCCTTAATAAAGAAGTTGATGTTTTCTAAAAGGTTTATCATTGCCAGTTTGAAAAACAAATTTTCAGATCAATTTCTGAACATGAAGTATAATCATGAACTATACAGTAAATTTCGACAACCAAACTTAGTAAGAATAATCATATCGCACAGGAATAGAGGGGTTGGACATGTCTAATTGTTCTAAAAATGGAAGGATTAAAAAGAAGAGGTCGATCATAAAAATGGTTGGACTGCATTAAGAAATATATAAGAACTATGGGAGAGATTTCGAAGTAGAGCCTTCGGCTTCTATGGGAGTATAGAGAAAGCCTGCATTAGACTGTAGTGCTGATGAACAAAAAGAATGTGTTACAGTAACGCCCATACTCACATCGATTTAACCATTTAGGATTAACCATGCTGATCTCGCTCAACATACTCTTCCGTTAAAATTCGTGAGTTCTTTCACAGAGATATCATATATATTTTTCAGTCATCGATATCGGTTTTAATGCTATGCCCTATGATATCATGATAAAATTACATAATTTTACCACATTTACCGAATTTTATTTCATATTTTAAAATCATATTTTATTGCTCATTTTATCAAATTCATAACCAAAGTGTTGCGGTGAAAATTACCTAGCTTCCTTGTGTTTCCATAGAACCAGAAACCATGTTCTGGTAGTTTTGATCTTACATTTTTTCGCTGTGTCACAAACCTTTGACGCAGTATTTTTATGAAATATTTTTTTTCATACTTTTATTTCGTATTAATTTAGTTCAAAATAAGGGGAAAATATGATATTTAGCATTTTGAAAATTTATGATATATATATATATATATATATAATATATATATAATATATATATATAATATATATATATAATATATATATATATATAATATATATATATATATATATATATATATATATATATATATATATATATATATATATATATATATATATATATATATATATATATATATATATATATATATATATATATATATATATATATATATATATATATATATATATATATATATATATATATATATATATATATATATATATATATATATATATATATATATATATATATATATATATATATATATATATTGGCTGGATGCCTGGGGCGTTGCTTTTTAGCTCCCTTCTCTACTTGCCATTGTAAGATCGATGTCTGAAAGAAAGTGCGAAAAAGAGAGTAAGAGAGATGTCAATATGAAATAAAATTTAGAAAATATTTTTTGATTCTCAATATGACGCCGAATAAAATCTAATATTCTCTTACCCGAGTTGGAGCAGCACTCAAAACGCTCCCACAAAAATGTTGAAATATGAATAAAAAATAAATATCAGTCGAGAAAGTTAAAAAATTATGAAATCAAAATTTAAAATTTTAGTAACAAAACTATTTTAAATTTGTCGCCATAGAGAAAGTGAGAAAAGTGCTTTCTTAATATGGCTTTAGAATTTTAAATAGTTTTTTTTATTCATATTTCAATCGCATACATCAAATAAGAGCTTTAATCTAAATTTTTTATTAAAATAAATGTGACTAATTAAAATTACTTAAATTAATTACATTTAAAAGTGCGTTTAATTTACAATTAAATAATTGTAAAAATAATATTTTTATCATAAAATGCTGCGCAACATGGTAATTTCATACGATTACTTAATGTAAAAAATAAAAGCACCTTTAATTTGAAATAATAATCTCAATTAAAGATGTTATAATAACAAAGAATAATATTAAAAAGGAATGATGAAGACATAATTGGCATATACCTTTAAATAAGGGATAAAAAAATAATTTGCAGAAAAATACCATTACGACTATCAATTAATTTACTGCTGATGATAGCCGAATATCTGATCTTTGTATATCAAATACCACATCCAATGAGAATACTTGAAATAGTATGGCAATAATTATAATTTTCTGATATGCAGACATATATTATAACAAGGAAAAAAATCTACGCTAAAAAAGTTAAATTTTAATTTGTGTAAATGGATTCAATTATAATTCTTCCGATTGTTCTTTTTAAAATATTGCGACATAAGTTTGGTTTTGTAATTTTCTTTGTAGATAAATTATTTTTACGCTTCTTATGTATCATAATTTTGAATAAAATTATTAAAATGTACAATATTTTTTCTGTCCTTAATTAATTTTTGTTTAATCAATCTTAACAAAATTTGGATGTTGTTTTAGCTGATGTGTGTTTTAGTTGATTCTTTCGATAATAGATGGCGCGAAAAACCTTTAAAAGTTGCTTTACTGGGAGTTGAGAGTTATTGTAAGAAAACATACTAATGAAGGGACCAAGAGGTCGGTCGATTACTGTTCGTATTGAAATACATTTCAATTATATTTATTTGTATTTTTCTTCTTAACTTATATATTTAACAAAATTATTTCTTTGTATATTTCTTTTCAAATTATACATATCAAGAAAAATGTGCTATGTAGATGTGTCATAACTATAAAATTATTCTTAAATGTTTTTTTTTTTTTATGGGATGAAGATCAATAAATTTTTGAAATTTTTAAAAATTAAACATGAAAAAATAGTAATGATTCCAAAGCGTAATATCTTAAAGAACAAAAAAGTTAATGAAATAAATCTAAAAATCCATCATTTATGTAGTAAAATACTAATTATTGTTATTATTTATATAATTCAGAAACGATTATGAATTCAAAAGTTTATACTTTGATATTAACGAATTTGTTTTATAAAATAAGCATCATTTATGTACTTATTCATGAAACTTAATTTTAGAATTATTATATTAATGACCTATTCTTTCATAACAGAAAATAATACGATGATCAGAGATAATTTAATTTTTTAAAAAGAAATTATCATTTTTAGGCACTTTAACAGTTTTATTTATATATTATACCACTACCAAATTTAAAGCTTTTCATTTTTATTCAAATATATTCCGAGTTTCATTTTTATAAGCATAAGATGGTTTAAATAGTACATTATAAATTATAATTTATATAGTACGTTATAAATTATAAGTACATTATAAAGTTTTTTAAATATAGAACATTTAAAAAAAAATAATGAATAAAGAAAAATCTGCGATAGAATTATCTTTTTACTGACATTTCGCTAAAACATAAAATTCTAGAAGATATTAGGGTTCGTTACACAATTTACTCAATCATAGTATTTAGTGACCCGTAAATTTATTTGTGTAACGATGATTTTTCTTATCGAGATGTCTACTAACTATATATAACCTTCATAACTATATAGGATTTTCTTAACCATTTTATGATATATTATGGAGTTATATTTAATATATTCATTCCACGATGTAGGACAACAAAGTATAGAAAGTATATATTGCTACGTTTACAAAAAATGTAATATAGGAGCTAAAGAAATTAATTATATAAGGATACATAAAGTGTCTGTTGGATTTAAATAAATATTTTACAGCCCCCCCCCAGATATTTACTAGCATTAATCAATATTATTATTATAAAATTAATATTTTGGCCCCTGCTCACTTAACTTTCCATCCTAAATGATTACTACATACACGAAGAAAAAATTCAGATTGCATTTCCGTACTGTTTAGTAATGATATTTCTAGTATAAAAACCATAATTTTTGGTTAATAAAACCAAACTGTATGGTTCTGAAACCGTTTAGTAATGATATTTCTAGTATAAAAACCTTAATTTTTGGTTAATAAAACCAAACTATATGGTTTTGAAACTGTTTAGTTAGCAAATTTTTCGTTCACATGGCAATGGTTTGCTGGAAATTCTGGTTTTGAAAATCATAGTTCCTTTAACCACACATGCCGACCGGCCTGTGTAGGGGTCAGGGAACGGGCCTCACTGCAGAAAGGTCAGGGTTCGAATCTCAATCAAGGCATGGATGTTCTTTCCTTCACTGTACTATCTGTCCTTACTGTGGAAGCAACGTTGGCCCACCTTATATGGTGCCCCTGAAAGATTGACCCTTATGACGAAATCAATCTCGAACAAATCTACCCTTATGACACAGGCCGGCTGG
Organism: Parasteatoda tepidariorum; assembly: GCF_982258835.1. Taxonomy (NCBI): domain Eukaryota; kingdom Metazoa; phylum Arthropoda; class Arachnida; order Araneae; family Theridiidae; genus Parasteatoda; species Parasteatoda tepidariorum. Next base: position 44,387,121 of record NC_141763.1, read on the forward strand.
GCATTGGGAAAAAAAACCCCACACATTAAGTTAAAAAATGAAACTGAATGGTAGATTTAACCGAATAAATGGTTTTTATATCATGCTCTAAGGTATGATGATATAGCTTAAATTTTGCAAATTTAGCATACTTCATAACATATAAAACCATATTTTATTAATTTCACCAAAATCATTACAAAACCTCTTTGGTTAACATTACCGAACTATTTGATGTTCCCTTAAAGCTAGAAACACGACAAATTCTGTTAGTTTGGACTATATCTTTTTTCCCAGCATATTTATTTTTTGTTAGTTTACGCACTGAGAAAAAAAGTATAGTGAAAATTACTAAACTACTAGAATAAAGTAGCATTTATCTTGCTTCTAGGACATCAAAAATCTTGAAAACTTTTGCCGTAGCTCTTCGGTAATGATTTTGGTTAAATCAACTATAAAATATGGTTTTACATTTTTGTGGCAAAATTTTATAATTTTATCACGATTTTTTTGAGCATTGCTTAAAAACTATTTATTCTATTAAGATTATTTTTCAGTTTTGGATTCGATTTTTGATTAAATGTATGGTAATAAGAATTGTAATTTTGAAGATCAGATATTTCGGTAAAAAGTTACCATATGAATGGAAAAATTGCTAAATGAATGGTTTAAGCACCGTAAATTTTGGTTTGATTAACCAGAATTAATTTTTTATTTTACTACAAAAGTCGTTACCGTACAGTATGGTAATTTCACCAAGATTTTTTTCTCCGTGCCATAAACAGATTTTCACATCAAAATTAAAAAAAATCCCCAAATATTTCGAGTCATTAAGTTAACAAATATTTGATTCCACTGAATAATTTAGTTTGCTATATAAACTATTTAAATGTTTTTCGCTTTAGAGAGCATAAAGCAATGTTACAAAAACTAATTCTTAATAACGCTTGGATTCTAAATAATGTTAATCAATTTTGCATTCATTATCTTACGTGAATATGTTGACTGGAAACAATTTTACATGAGAATTTTCAATAAAAGTAAATAAAACTTAATTAGCGTTTACTATTTTAATTATAAAACCGTAGCTAAATTTATTTATTATAAAATATAGCGTAATAAGTTAATATTTATAGGATTACTTTATAATATAACCAAGCACTACTTACGCTTTGTGGCTTTAATTTTGGATAGTAATCAATATCCAAAACGTAATAATAGCAGAGAATAGCCCTAAAAAGGGGTGATAATTAAATATTAAAGATAAATGCTATTAATGGGAAAAATAAGTAACTTACATTCATAATTTTTATTAGTTTTATGCTAAGTCAAACGAATGTGTCTAGATCATCTTTGTTTATTAAATATCATTTAATATCTTATGTTCAATGAAAATGCACGGAACGGTCAAACGAAAATTATCTTTATGACCTCTAGAAGCAAGGGGGTCTAAATTTTTTCGAAATTGTGAGCTCTTTTTGTGCATGTTGAGTATCGATTAAGTAACGAATTCACAAATATCCCATTGTTTATTGTTGTAGACTTTGTATTGGTTGAAAAAACATCATGTTCTTCAACTAATAGAGTATTAGTGATAGAAGCAATTAGTAGAAAAAACAGGAGAAATATATTGATCAATGTGTTTAGACTTTCTATGACTTATTCTCCAAATTTTCTAATTTAAATTATTTACAGGAGTTCAGCATAAGCATAGATATTATTTAAATACCAACTCATTTCTGGAACAATTCTTCAAATTTTTGCAACTTAATTTTTTTTAACTGCTAAAATTTGCAGAAAAGAGAACGTCTTGCGGGCACGATAAAGCACGTTAATGACTTAAAACTACTTTAGATAGGCAGTCAAATATAAACCTACCTTTTAAAACCATGCAAGCTAAGAGAAATTGAAAAATGAGAAGTATTTTGTAAATTAAAAAACAGAAGTTGAATTTATTGGATTTTATAAAAAGAAGTTATTTTGACCAAAGTTTAAAATATTTATTAATATCTAAGTGCTATAACCATCGTTGAACAGCAGAACAAAAAAAAATTGTTTAATTGTTACTAATGTGCAGCTCCGTAGTCTTGTAATTTTGAAAAAAATCCAAAATACAAAGGAACTCCTGTTTTAAGTATTGGATGAAATTTGCCTTCGTGGAGGAGGGTTTGATGGAACTAACCCACATTTCCGTTATATGGTGAGGAATACAATTAAAGCCTCCCACGGTTAGCCTAACGGAAAGGAGACTCTAACCTATGATCTGTCTACCACTGAGGATATTTTACGTCAGCGCTATGGTCGGTGCGAGCCGCATGCGGAATTCGTATTGACCAGCCATCGCTGGGATTCGAACCTGTTTCCGCTTCATTGGAAGGCGAACGCTCTATCCCCTAAGCCACCCACTTAGGGGAAGCACACGTAAACCCACTCTATCTAAATGTAACGATCAATTTAAGCAACATAGTATACTCAAATCAATCACTAAATTTTAGCTTAAAAGGTTCATTTGAAGTTGAATTATCTTACACGCCAAAAGAAAAAAAAATTGACTTGAAAAAAAATTAGATTTAAAGAAAAAACTTTAAACAAAATACTTAAATTTGCAGGCGATTCCAGTTGAGAAAATGGATGTATTTCCTGTTTTCAGTAAGTAGGTTTCAGTATTTTTGCTGCAATTTTAGAAGTCTTTTTCATATTATCCTAAGCTTGGTGACAAATTGCTCAGAATAATAGTTGATAACTTGTATTATTTACGAAGAAAAAAAATCGAACCCCTTAAAGGAAAAAAAAAGAATAAAAGCACACGTAAACACTAAGTATTCGAAAAAAAAATTAATACTGCAAAACATAGGGACTTAATGTTCAAATTTGAAAGCTTGAAAAAATATTTTGCGTAAAATATATTTTTTTCTATGTGAAAATAAATAAAGGGTCAATTTTAAAATTTTCATGCATGATTTCTCAAGAAAGATTCTATGAATTAATTCGAAAACTTTCTCATATATTTATAGTAATTCCGTTGAAAAATTTATTATCAGTACTCAAAAAATTGTAAATAATTTCTATTCTACTATTGTAAATAATTTCGACAAAAAATTAAAGCCATTATTTTAAATTATAGATTTTGTAAATTATAGATTTTTCTTAAAATGTAGTGTATTTTTAATATTAAAAATAATTTCTAGCTTTCAAATATGACATACAAAATTATAAATTTGCATTATTAAAATTTGTAACCAAATTTAAAAATAAAATATTAATCATCATCAAACTTTAATTTTAAACATCTGCTTTTGTTTTTCAAAACGAAATCTATTTAAATTTAAGAAATTGCGATGATTTTAAATTTTTTTTGAGTTGAAGCTCTGTTGTTCTTTCTCATTTTTAAATGTCCCTAGACTCTCTAAACACACTGCGATAAGTTAAATTCTATTTTACTTGTTTCAATTAGTTTTTGATCTTACATGTTGACTTTACAGTAAATTTAAAACATAAGAAAACGTATCATAAGAAAAAATATATAAATAACATGATTTAACGTAGACTTTAATTAAGTGAGATATATTTAAAACTTTGTTTAGTTAAAGAAATGTTGAGATGTATGGAGGAGATAAGAAGAAAAAAACGAGCGTGATAAACGATAATGACTTCAACGTAATGGCTTAAAAATAACATATGGTCTTCAAGATCTTTCTACGATGCATAGAACAAAGGCTCATTTAAAATTTAAATAATGTTTAAAATATATATGTTTTTAGAATGTAAAATAAGTACAGTCTGCAGGATCATAGCGTTGAAATTTTCATTAGGGGCGGTGGCCATCTCTAATTATTAATGTATTTATGAATATGATGTGCAAATATTTATATTCGTCTTTCACATCTTATACAAAATGTTTATTTTCTCTTCAAATATAGCATAATTTATCCGAATTCTTATCTGATAGTCATTTTTTTTTTGATTTTCAGCTTTGTTCGCCATTTTGAAAACGACAATATCAAAGATAGCACACATGTAATGAATTTGTTTCCAATGATTGTTTTATGTGACAAATGTTCTGTTTTACTTCAAATATCTCGTAGCAAATAAGTTTTCTAAACAATGAATATGATGTGCAAATATTTATATTCGTCTTGCACTTCTTATACAAAATGTTGATTTTCTCTTCAAATATAGCATAATTTATCAGAAATCTTTTTCTTATCTGATAGTCATTTTTTTTTGTTGATTTTCAGCTTTGTCCGCCATTTTGAAAACGACAATATCAAAGATATAGCATACATGTAATGAATTTGCTTCCTATGATTATTTTATGTGGCAAATGTTCTGTTTTACTTCAAATATCTCGTAGCAAATACGTTTTCTAAGCAATAAAGTGTAACAATATTTTCTAATTTGCAGTAGCTGAACCTTAAGTAGTTTAATAGTTTAACCTTTTTCACCCCTTAAAACAGAACTCAAACTATAGGATATAATTTATTTGTACCTTTATCACAGCAAAAGAAAGATGTTTCTACTATTTTATTAGAAATGTATAATTATGCATAGAAACTTACTATTATTATTAAAGTTGAATAACGATGACTCTGTAGTTAAAGGAACTGAGCTGTTATAGGGAAGGGTACAGATCGATTGGGTATCAGTTTTATTTTATTTTATAACCGTTGTTGAACAGCTGACCCAATTTTTGGGTTTACGACTACTAATGTTCAACTCCGCAGCCTTTTGATCCCAATCCGGGAGACAAGGGAACTCCCGGATCAAGTATTGGGAGAAATTTGCCTTCGTGGAGGACTTTTTGATGGAACCTACCCGCATTTGCGTTACATGGAGAGGAAGACCACGAGAACCTTTCACGGTTAGCCAAACGGCAAGGAGACTCTAACCCATGATTCGTCTACCACTGAGGATATTTCACGTCAGCACTGTGGTCGGTGCAAGCCGGATGCAGAATTCGTATCCACCAGCCATCACCAGGATCGAACCCCGGTTCACCTCATTGGAAGGCAAACTCTTTATCCCCTGAGCCATCGCGGCTCTGGGTACCAGTTTATCTGGAAAGCAAAGGCGTCTTGCATATAAAGCTGGCTACATTGCCAAAATAATGGCCTACAGTCCCTGGCCAAATTATTAGACGCACAATAACATTCTATGTAAAATCTTAACTAACAGGTGATACTATACAGTTTTATTGTTTCAACGCAGCTGAAACCGGATTACAATTGTTAACGTTCATGTATTAATTGGTTAACATTGTAATGCAATACGTTAAAAAGAAATACAAATAGAAAGTATATAAAAAATCTCCTGAATAAAAACCCACTACATGTATGTTTAAAGATAAAAGCATTGCCTATAAACTCGTGCAAAACATGTAATCATTAAAAAACTACAGTCGTCTAATAATTTGGTCTCATTATTATAATATACTAATATAATACCTAATGAAATGAATATTATATATTTATACAGGGTTATTCGTAGTTCCCTCCACCTGTAAACGCCATTTTTCTTTACTACAACTGGCTTCAGTGGTACTTGTTGCTGCCATCTACCGGCAACTGCTTAAGTTAAAACTTGAATACTTTCGGAATAATTTCATAGGCTCTTTTTTGCCATATTCGTCTTCGTTTTTTTACTATAAGCCTTCGAAACCCCGGAGGGAATTATGAATAACCCTGTATTGATAATATTGTATTGATTGATTGATTGGATAAATATATCGTCTAATTTATCCAATCGTCGAATTTATATTATACATCGTCTAATTTTACCAATTGATGCACGAACGTAAACGAGTGCAAACTGGTTTCAGCCACGTGAAAACAATATTGCTGAAGAGTATCACCTGATAATTAAGATTTTACATAGAATCTTATAGTGCGTTTAATAATATGGCCAGAGACTATCTGTCTCGAAATTGTTTGACCTTAGCCTTCATGACTATCTGCCTCACAACAGCTGTTGTGGGAATGCTTTATACTTAATTATAAAAATGGTCAAAATTTTTTACCTTTTGAGGTAAAAAATTTTGACCATTATGAGATTTTTATTGCTTATGAGATTTTTATTCTATAACTCTATATACTTTTATTCTATATATTATGAGATTTTTACTCTATAGATTTTTACTCTAGAAGAGCCTTATGAGATTTTTACTCTATAACTCACTCACACCGCTATGGATATACCATTGCGAGGTAGAAACTCAGTAAATAATTATGTCTGTTGATGCTGTATTGAGTTTTATAAATGCATTTAAAGATGTATTCTCACATGTTTTCCATTAAGAGTAAAATGGATGCTGCCGCCTTGGGTTTTAAAAAATAAACTTTCCTTTCGTAAAATGTTTTAATCTTAATACTAAGCATAAATCACTTAAAAAACAATTGAATATCATATTGGAAGTCCCAAAACGAAAAGAATACAAAACTTTAGAGTACAATTTTTATTTAAAACATTATTAAACGAAGCACTATTTTTTTACATTAATCATTGTGATATTTTTATATCGAGACGCATATTGTTTACATCTGGCATCAAGCCATGACGCTAGCGTTTTTAAGAGCTTCATCACTCTGCATGTAACTTCAAAAAATTTCTTTATTTTTATGTAAAAGTGAGAATAATTTGGCGGCGCCAGCCGGGATTTCTATATTCGACAGCATCTTTCTCTCTCCCAATGAAAATATTGCCCGACGTACTCGATATTATGTAAAAATTCCGATTTAGCATGTATCTTTTACTCTCATTTAGAGTCCCAGATATTAAAATAATAACAAACAACTTATCTTCAAACTCTTCTTTATGACTTGTACCGCCATCTAAATCAAAAATTTCTCAAAAAAGGTATAGAAAAATCTCAGTTTATTAGCTTATTGGACATTAATTATTACAAAAGGAGCGCTGCCTAGTTTGAAAAATCAAAGTTGCGTTTCTTATCAACAAAACTAAAAGAAGAAAAATTGAAATACACACGGAACGCAAACATTCGGAGCAAAAATAACTATAATAGTAGTGATAATTTATTTCAATGAACAAAGTGTCCCTATATTATGTTAACAAAATAAAGATTATTTAATTAAACTCCTCTCAATGTCGGCATTTTCTCTTGATGCACTTTTAAACCAAAAAGGAAAATAAAAAAGCTTCTTGTCATTAAAATTTTATGCCTTATTTTCAAACAAATATTTTCCCTTTGTGCACTGAGTAGTATCGCAAGTTTGACCCTAATTATGAAAGATATTCGAAAGGTTTAGGCTTTTAACCCTCTTCAACAGCATCTCGCATTATATTACATCAAATTAGAATGGATAGTATTCAAAGAGCAAGCTACTTCAAGTTTTCTTTTATAGGATTATGTGTGTTTCCGAATCTGCAGATCCATTAGCGCAAAGTAGAAAAGTTTTTAAAACATTCGCCAAAGCTAATAACCATTTGGCGACACTTCTGTATTAAAAATAATAAGAAGATTATCAATTGTAACACTCAGCTAAGAAGATGTCACTATTTCCATTATGCAAAATCCGTTTAGCATTTGCTCTTTCATATTGAGAGAGAGATTTTTTTTTCTCTCTCCAGTCAAATCGATAATTGCACGACGCTCTCGTGTCGCGAAAGCTAGCTACTTTGTCTGTCAAAAAAGTCGTAATGAATTTCTTTAATTAGCGAACTTCTTTTTTACCATTATTTCAATTCGAATGAAAAATTCATACAAGTGGTGTGTTGTAAAGAAGGTGTCAACGTGTATTTTTTTTCAAATTTGTCTTATTTTTTTGATACAGATTATTTAATAAAATATGGGAAGAGTAAAAGATGGTTAATTAGATGGTAAGATGCTATTAATTTACTCAAATTTTGTGACATTTTCTTCGTTTTTGCTACACCATTTAATTAATTGTTTATTTTCACTATGTACTTCATCCTTAAAATTTCATTCTACTAAATACGCCATCTAATTATATGATTTTAAATTTCGTTTTTGTGTTCGTATTTAAATATTTTCAAAACACTTTTAACTACACTGATGATTCAATGATAAGTTAAAATGCTATTAAATTGCGCAAATTTTATGACATTTTCTTCGTTTTTGCTACATCATTTAATTAATTTTTAATTTTCACTATGTAATTCATCCTCAACATTATATTCTACTAAATACGCCATCTAATTATAGGATTTTAAATTTCGTTTTTCTGTTCGTATTTAAAGGTTTTCAAAACACTTATAACTACATTGATGATTCGATGATAAGTTAAAATGCTATTAAATTACGCAAATTTTATGAAATTTTCTTCGGTGTTTTTACTTTAACGTTTAATGAAACTTTATATTTTCTTTTGCTATTATATAATACATTCTTAAGATTATATTATTACACTGCAGCTACTTAATAGTTTGTACACGATATAATTATAATATTTATCTTTTTTATTGTGCTTTTAATTAAATATTTTTAAAAAACTATCTATGTATTATAAATTTGTAGAACAGAAATTTCTGGAACTCATAAGTTTATTTGTTTCAGTTTTTTGTAAATTTAACTTGCAAGCTACTGTTTTATATACTACTAAATATGAAAGCGTTTCTAATATTTGTCAAACTACGGCATATGATGATTAGATGATAAATAAAAGACCAAAAACGAAGAAAATTTCTTAGAATTGCTCAAATTTTATGAAATTTTCTCAGCTTTCTTACTAAAAAGTTTAATAAAAATGATCTTTTGTTGCTATATAATTCATTCTTTACATTATATCATTCTACTGCAACTACTAAATAGTTTGTACACGATTTAATTATAATATTACACAGTTCCTTTTTGTGTTCTTAATTAAATATTTTCAAAATACTTCCAACAAGTTTATTTAATTCAAGATAAGACTCTGAATAACAAGCGTAAAATGTTAAAAACAACTTTGAGTATGCTTTATGAAATAAATTAACGACTCTGCCTTCAGACGATAATTGAAATCATCATAAATTTATAAGCATGGAGCCATACTGTGCTATCTTCCATTATGAATTTTTTAACAACACGCAGGGCTTTTGCTAGGGGGAATATGGTTCGAAGTAAACAGAAGCAAATTTCGCACATAATTTTCCAAGAAAAAAGAATACAAATTTCTAGAACTCATAAATCTACTTGTTTTGATTTTTTTCTTCTTTTCCTGACGTTTTATTTAATGACTGTAAATTTGGCTTGCAAGCGTCTGTTTTAAATATACTAAATATGAAAGCGTTTTTAATATTTGTCAAACTACGGTAGATAAAATACCCTTAGTCACGCAAACCTTGGCGAAGTTGGCGATGATTCATAAACTTCTTTTTTGAAATAAAAAGAAGAAGAAAAAAATCCTTTAACTATGTCCTCGACAGTATTTAAGCAACACAAAAGTAAAAAAAGTCTTCAACTTTTTTAATAATTTAATTAGAGTAAAAACATTTAAGAAATTAAGAAAATTAATTTCGAGTTTTATTATAGGGGTAAAGAAAAGAAGAAAAAAAGTTAATTCACGGAATTACGTCTTAAAACTTATAAAATGTAATAATTTTAAGCGCTTACAGCATCTTTCCATTTTTTAAAACTTACTATTTCCCATTCGTTTTAATGTTCTCGGACTTTTAATTAAACTCATAAAGGTTTATTAAATTTGTAAGAAGTTTAATGAATCAAAAGTTGAGGTTATTTTCCAACTCCAGCAATTTCATTTGCATAATTTCATTACTCGTGGTAAAGCTATCAACGAGAACACCATTTCGAATGTTACAAAATTGAATCGTTTTATTAACTCCGTGACGTGATTAAAAGTATCACATTAAAAACTCGATGAGTACAAAATGGCTCTACCTTCCAAAATGGAAATAATTAAAATGCGCCCTACATTATCGAAATCAATGGTTTTATTCTATTTTATATTATTCATTTATTAAGCAAAACTAGCGCATGCCTATGTAGAACTTACATCTAGACTATTTAAAGAATATCATTTGTGTTTCTTAATAAGCAGTGTTGAGCTTATTACGTGCGTAACTATCGAATTATTAAGCAATAGAATGTAATTAATAATGGCAGTAGAATTATAAATAATAGAATAAGTAATATATAGGATATTAATTCAAAGCATAAAATAGATAAATTTTATTTAGCTAGTAAAATAGATGGCATTTATTTAAACAGTTAAAGAAAATAATTTTATGCTAATGATAAAACAAATAAAATTTTACCAAAAACGAAAGAAAAAAATAAATCAATGAAAATGAAGATGCTTATTAATTCTTTTAGCAGACGATAAGAAAAGGAAAAACAATAAACAAACATAAATATTTTGCAAAGGTAAGAAAATAAAGGAAAGTAGAACATATGCAAAAAAATGTACCAGTCACAGTTTAATTTATATGTATTATAGTAAAGCTGCAATTATGTATAATTTAGTATGTATTCATAGGAATGTTGTAAAGTAAAGCATGAGTGCGTATAATTTATAGTACAACCTGCAAAAAAGGTGCCTAAGTGCATATTACGAATGGTTAAGAATTTAAACAATAAAACATATAAAATTTTAGAAAACGATAAATCAAATTAAATTTACGAAAATTATGAAACAAACAGATATTACAGATTAAATTTATGAAAATGATAAAACATGCAAATATAAACAAATTTATACAACTGATAAAATAGATCCTTTTTTTGTAAACTATAAGAGAATGAACGAGGATAAGTAAACATAAATGATTTGCAAACGAGCAAGAATATATGGATATGAAGCGAATGTAACATATAATGGCAACAATATAGAATGTTTAACTAATAGTGAAGCTATAAACGAGAGCTTAATGTTTCAAATGGATATGGGTTCAAAAAATAAAATAGACGATATTTATTTAAACTATAAAGTAAAAAAATATTCGTATATCGGGAACTTTTGAAGCGAATTGAAGAATTTTTGCACACAATTGTAAAATTTGTTTATTCAAAGATAATTCCATGAAAAATATAACTTTTAGTAAAAATTTATTATTATTTTATTTAATAATGGCCAAAAAAAGTTTTGAATTGTAAGGTATACAATTTTTGCATCATTTTAAGGAATGTAATTTTACATGACAAAATAGAAAATTTTAGCGAAATCAGTCGATGAGAAATCTAATTTTAAAGAAGTCGTATTTTTAAAATTCGATTCCTCATTAACTGTACCACTGATTTCCCTCAAACTTTGTATTTTTCAATTTAAAATTACATGCTTTAGAATAATGTAAAACTTTTTATCCCTTACTTATCAAAATTATTTCGACTATCGTTAGATAAAATACTAAAAAATAATAAAGATTTCTTGAAAATTTTATTGTGCATGAAATTGCCTTTGAATAAAGGAATTTTATAATTGTGTACAAAAATAAAATAAAGCAGGGTTTCAGACAGCTTTCAAAATACTCATTTGATGGCATTTTCATTACGTCATACTAATTCGGTGACGTCATACTAATTTGTTTACGTCATACTAATTTGGTGACGAACATGCCATTCATAATAATATTTGATTTGTAGTTAGTTACCTGATAATAAAAATCAAAAAATTAATTAATTATTAATGATCAATTAATAATATAAAGCTCCCTGCAAAACTTATTTTTGATTAAAATGGAGCTGTAAGTTAGCAAGAATACACCAATGCGTTGCGGCGGCAATATTACAGCTAAGTTGCGTTTAAATTGCAACAAAACGTAATGCTAATCGTAGTAGAAAAGTTGTTTTACGTCTTAAATGAAAAGACTAATTAAACTTTTTAAATGATTTTTGGAATTTTGAGGATGGAATTACCTCTTGTATCCGTTGTCCAAATTTCAGGATCCTAGCAATGACACACAAAATGTTGCTTTTACTATATTAGGGATCAATTAATATTTTTAGGGTTAATAAATTAGAAGATTTTAATAAGTATAATAATTTAAATCTAGTAATACTACAAAACATTATTGTGATGAATGCATTATTTTGTCCAAATGGTTACTTTTGATTAGCAGCTATCTTTAAGTTTAGCTATAAATGATGCTTTTGATTATAACTTTTTGTTGTAAAAATGGTAATGAAATGAATTTAAAAAATAATTTGAAGAAAATAATATTTTTATCAATTGTATATATGTTGATTTTTATCAATTTTGTAAAAGTAACGTTTTGTAATTTTCTAAGACTCTTTTTGGGAAGTTGTTGGGGAAAACGGAAAAAGTGTTCAAGATTGAAATAGTCTTGTCATCACGCTGTAAACGAGATAAATATTCATTAAAGATACTGTTCGCGATATCTACGACTGAGAAAAAAAATTCTGGTAAAATTACTGTACTGTATGTGGTAATGAGATTTCTGCTAAAAAACAACATCACTATTCTGGCTAATAAAAGAGAAATATACGATATTTAAACAATTTATTTGGTAATATTTCCGTTCATATGGTAATGGTTCGCCTAAATTTCTAGTTTTTATTACCACACAATTAGTAAAAATGCAAAGCTGAAAAGCAAATTTAACCGTATAAATGGTTTTTATGTCATGCTCTAAGATATCATGATAAAATTACTGAATTTTACCACATTCGCCAAATTTTATCAATAAAATCATATTTTATTGTTAATTTTACCAAAATCATTACCAAAACGATTTGGTAAAAATACCGGTTTTTTAGTGTTCCTACAGAACCAGAAACTAGGTAAATTTTACCATATTCTGATAGTTTTGACCATATTTTTTTTCTTTGGAGTGGAATTAGTGGCTGCACTTTTTTACTTTTTATTCCATTTTACTGTTCTTTTAGCAAGGAGTTTCATTTTGTTTGGAAAAATAAAATTAATTTCAACCTATGATAATTAAAATTAAAATATTATTAAAAATTTATATATTTAGTGTAAACTACTTAATGTTTACCTTATTAAAAATTTGAAAATTGAAGTTTTACCATTCTTTATATATTCTATATTATTATAAAACTTAAGTTTTTATTTTCAAGAAATAAAATAGAACTAAAACTACTTATATGTTATATGCGACGTTTTAACTCATCATTAAGTGTTCTTTAATTATTATATAATTCATAATAATCAAATTTATATTAATCCTTATTCTTCAAAAACATTATTTAGCAGTTTTAATTCATCCCATTCACGAGAATCCCAAGAAAAGAAACTTAAGAATGCATTCTTCTCCTTTTCTTTATAGAAAACTAAAATAAAGGGAAAAAAGGGGGAAAAAGCTGATTCTGAAACTTGCCTTTGAAAATTGTTTTAACGAACAACTTTTCTTCATAGCTAACAAAAAACAAAATTAAATGGCAGTTTCCGAAGATTTATTTTTGGGTTATATTTTTATAGAAAAATAAGGGCTCTCAGAAAATTATTCGTTCTTAATTAATTCAAGTTTAAGATTTAAATTCGTTAAGTATAATAAATGCAAAGAAACACTAGAAGCATATTTTTCTTTTACGTTTATAATCTATTATATTATCTTTTTATGTTTTCAAATTATTTTGTTTAAAAAATTAAACTCAATTTTTGTTTCATTAATTTATTCGAAAACGGTTAAAAATTAATATTAATATTGGTATAAATAGATTTTTCTTGAAGTTAAAGTTTTATTTATTATTTTTTCTATTAAATTCCGTTGATAAAATAATAGCGAAGAAAGGTTTAGCCTTAGTTGCTGCAATTATTTAGAACCTAACGTTTGAAAGGTTTTGCTATAGGCAGGAAATAGCGATAAAGCAGTTGCATCTATCGGCCACATAAAAACAAGGAAAAGTTTAGCAATTTTTGCTACGAATATTTAAAACCTAACATGTGAAATGTTTTACTTTAGACAGGAAATACCGATAAAGCATTGCATTTATTGGTCACATAAAACCAAGGAAAAGGTTGGCTACAGTTGATACGATTATTTAGAACTTAATGTGAGTGAAAGCTTCTGCTGTAGAAAGGAAATTTCGTTAAAACAGTTGCCTTTATTGGTCACATAAAATAAAGGAAAAGTTTAGCAATAGTTGCTATTATTGTGTTGAACTTAAAGTGTTAAAGGTTATATTTTAGATAGTAAAATGACGATGAAACAGTAGCTGACGTTGATTTAAAAATACCAAGGAACATTTTGGAAAAGTGTCGCTATATTTTAAACACTGGTCAGGAAAGGTTTCTGCTCTAAATGGAAAAATCACAAGAAAAAAGGAAAGGTTAGCTACAGTTGATGCGATTATTTAGAACTTAATGTGTGTAAAAGCTTTTGCTGTAGAAGGGAAATAACGTTAAAACAGTTGCCTTTATTGGTCACATAAAATAAAGGAAAAGTTTAGCAATAGTTGCTATTATTGTGTTGAACTTAAAGTGTTAAAGGTTATATTTTAGATAGTAAAATGACGATGAAACAGTAGCTGACGTTGATTTAAAAATACCAAGGAACATTTTGGAAAAGTGTCGCTATATTTTAAACACTGGTCAGGAAAGGTTTCTGCTCTAAATGGAAAAATCACAAGAAAAAAAAACAGCTTTAGAAACTATTGTTTGTGTTCGAAACTATTAAGGAACACGCTGTATAAAATTACGAGTGCATCATCCGTAAAATCCATTTTGCCGTAAAATTCATTTTTACAGTAAAATTTAATACCATAATTTTTACAGTAATATTTATTTAATAAGAGTGAGTAAGTGATTTTATGGTAGCTATTAGTGAAAATGTTACGGTGCATCAGATTTTTCTTCTGTAACACGAAAAAAAAATAACACTAGTAAAATGTATCAGTAAAAATGGAATTTACGGTAAAAAATACCGGCACTCAGGGTGCCAGTACTTTTTACCGTAATTTGATTCGGAATTTGTATAGTACAATTACATCTTTAAATAGTAAGTGATGAAATAGCTGCTGCTATTGTTATGTACATAAATAACGAAATTTGCAACAGTACTGCTATTAATTAGCAGTACTGTTGCGTATTGTTTGTTATTGTAGCAGTACTAAGAAAGAAAGATTCCTCTAATTAAAAGTAACGAGTAAACTGGTGCTTGTGGTGATCATAAAATAAGAAGAAAACAATTTCGCAACTACACAACTATTGGTTGAAAATTAACTTAAAAAGAAATTTCTCTTTAAAGGAAATATAACAATGGAGCAGTTAGTCATAAAATAACAAGAAAATAGTTTCAACAGGTACTTCTTTTGGCTCAAAACTAACAAATAAGAGTCTTGGAAATAAATAATTTAATTGGAAATAAATGATGAAGCATTTTCTGTTGTTAGTCTGAGAATAATAGACATGCTAATGATCAAAAACTACGAAAAAATATCTTCGTTAAATAGAAAAAAATGACATAAAACTGCTGTTGTTGGTCAATAAATAAGAAAGGAGAATTCCAAATTACGTTTTATATAATATAGATACTTCTGTTTATTGCAAAATTACATGAGGAACAGAGTTGACTTGAAATAAAATTTTAAGTGTTCATAAAGTTGCTGTTATTTATCAGAAAATAACAGGAAATAGTTTAACATCAATTTCTGTGGTCGGTGTAAGAAAAGAAGCGTTTCACAAATAGTTGCTGCTATCGTTGGAAACTAATAGGAATCAGTGGATCAGTTACCTGACTTGGATTATTTGGAACTCGCTCTAGGTTGTTTCGATTATACCATTAGAAAACAGTTTAATCGGTTTTAATCTTAATATGACTTTGTGTTGAATTAAAAATTTTTGAAAACAAACTTTTCATTTCACTACAAAATGCTTTCTAACGCTGCATCGACAGTATTTTTAACTATAACTTTTTCATTAAAATAAAAGTTCATATGAAATATACATTTAGAAATTGAGTACATTATTGGTGCATTTTAGGCAGAACGCTCAAGCAAGATACAGTAAGAATATTCCTGAAGTTTCTAAAAACCGTGAATTGTAGTACATTATTCTTTAAAATTTAGAATTTTTTTTAATTGTAGTTCATTTTTCCACAGAATTATTTAAAATATTGATAAAAGAATTATTATCAAATAAATAACAATAACGTTACGTGAAAAGTGTGAACTTGCTCGCCCGAAAAGTCGATCATTAAATGATTGTTTACTTTTCACAAGTTGAAAGAAGTTAGAGCTCCAAAAGCTCCATGTCACTACCACATTCAGCTTCTGTTTAGATGGAAAATGACTATAAAGAGCTGCAGTTGTAGGTCAGATAATAATATTTATTATTTATTAGTATAAAATAACGTACGATTAATGATACAAGTGAATTATAATGAGTCATAATAGTCATATTAATTTCGTTGACATAATTGTACAGAAATGACAAAAAGATCCAGAGGAGAATGACAAGCTTTTGTAACTCACTTTTATTCATTAACGTGTTATAGTTGAAATAATTCCAAAGTTATAAGTTTTCAATTTAAAGAAACTAAGTTCTAGTTAAATGCTTAACTTTAATAAACATTCATTAGTTACCTTTGAGCAAATCATACTCAATCTTACTGAATGCTTAAATGAAATTAGGAATTAACTAATTTGTTACCAAAGTTATACAGTTCTGTTTCCACTTAATTTACAGAGCAACCACTTTTAATTAGTTACGATTTCACTGAAAAAATATCCGCTGTCACTATATTGATTATTCATTCAAATTATTCATTTAAACAGTTGCATTGTCACATATTTTTTTTCATTAATGTGCTATTGATGAAACAATTTATTTATAATTTATAATTTTTTAGATAAAATATATTTCTTACTATATAACATTTAACATTAAATAACTAATTAGTTAACTTTACAAACAACTCTTACTCAATCTAATTAAACACTTAAATAAAATCAAGGAATTAACTAATTTGTTAACAAGGCTAAATTGTTCTCTTCCACTTAGTTCACAGAACAACCATCTTTAATGCTTTAGCGATTCCTTTGAAAAATACCCGTTGTTCGCTGAATTGGATATTCATACGAATTATACATTTTAACAGTTGATTTATAACAGGCTGAAGTGTTATTGTTGAAACAAATCCAAATTTATAATTGTTTAGATAAAATACATTCATTGCTATTTAGCACTTAACATTAAACAGCATTAGTTAGTTAACCTTACACAACTCTTAATCAATCTAATTAAAGATTTAAATGAAATTAGAAATTGACTAATTTGTTACCAAGGCTAAACTGTTTTCTTCCACTTAGTTCACAGAACAACCATCTTTAATGCTTTTGCGAATCCTTTGAAAAATTAACCGCTGTTCGCTGAATTGGATATTCACACGAATTATATATTTTAACAATTGACTTATAACAGACTGAAGTGTTATTGTTGAAACAATTCCAAATTTATAATTGTTTAGATAAAATACATTTATTGCTATTTAACACTTAACATTAAACAGCATTAGTTAGTTAACTCTTACACAATCTTATTAAACACTTAAATAAAATTAAGGAATTAACTAATTTGTTACCAAGGCTAAATTGTTTTCTTCCACTTAGTTTACAGAACAACCATCTTGAATCTTTTTGAAATTCCTTTGAAAAATTCCCGCTGTTCACTGAGTTGGATATTCATACGAATTATATATTTTAACAGGTTATAACAGGATAAAGTTTTATTGTTGAAACAATTCCAAATTTATAATTGTTTAGATAAAATACATTTATTGCTATTTAACACTTAACATTAAACAGCATTAGTTAGTTAACTCTTACACAATCTTATTAAACACTTAAAAAAAATTAAGGAATTAACTAATTTGTTACCAAGGCTAAATTGTTTTCTTCCACTTAGTTTACAGAACAACCATCTTGAATCTTTTTGAAATTCCTTTGAAAAATTCCCGCTGTTCACTGAGTTGGATATTCATACGAATTATATATTTTAACAATTGACTTATAACAGACTGAAGTGTTATTGTTGAAACAATTCCAAATTTATAATTGTTTAGATAAAATACATTTATTGCTATTTAACACTTAACATTAAACAGCATTAGTTAGTTAACTCTTACACAATCTTATTAAACACTTAAATAAAATTAAGGAATTAACTAATTTGTTACCAAGGCTAAATTGTTTTCTTCCACTTAGTTTACAGAACAACCATCTTGAATCTTTTTGAAATTCCTTTGAAAAATTCCCGCTGTTCACTGAGTTGGATATTCATACGAATTATATATTTTAACAGGTTATAACAGGATAAAGTTTTATTGTTAAAACAATTCCAAATTTATAATTGTTTAGATAAAATACATTTATTGCTATTTAACACTTAACATTAAATAGCATTAGTCAGTTAACTTTACACAACTCTTACTCAATCATATTAAACACTTAAATAAAATTAGGAATTAACTAATTTGTTACCAAGGCTAAATTGTTTTCTTCCACTTAGTTCACAGAACAACCATCTTTAATGCTTTTGCGATTCCTTTAAAAAAAAAAAAGAAGAAAAAATACCCGATAGTCGCTGATCGGTAAACAACATTTCTTTTATTATGCTACAAAAGGAAAAAGGGAGGTAATGTAGTGGAAGCTTTTTTTACTGCCTTCCCTAAAGAGTTACAGTAAAAGCATTGCTGCGTTTTCTCCGTAATGCCAAGTGGAATAAATTACATCGTAAGCTTTATTTGTTTGATTCAGACGAGAGGTAAAGGAATGGTCCAATATGTAATATCCACCCGTAAATCATCGACGCATATTTACAGGATCTGCCCCGATTGTGTACATAAATAAGATTGTTTTCCGATTAGGTACGGGTGTCGAAAAATATTTTTGGATTAAGATTGGATCGCCAAGCATAAATTGTTGCGTATCTGGAAGACTTATCTTGGCCCATAAAATGGCGCGGTTATGTGTTGGGATTAATATTCCCTCCATCTGTTTTTTTTTTTTTTTTTTTTGTTCCAATGAGAAATTGTTTTGGTTTATGTTTGTTGAAACAATGGAGGGGAAGTGGAATTATGAATTGCAATTCTGACACGAAAATGTATGCGTTTTGTTGAAAAATAATTTGTTTATGTTTATTAAAACAAATCAGTCATTAAAGAATATTGCACTTTAAGATCTATTTTTTTCTGAAATGTTTTTTTTAAATATTTTTAAAACGAATAAAAAGAAATTACTGTTATGTTACTGTAGTATTAGATAATCCTTAGAGACCACTTTTTATAATATATTATATTGCCTAAAAGTAAACTGTTAAAAATTCCGGATTAAACTACATTAAAAAGTACCGACCATCAGGGTGCCAGGAGTTTTCACAGTGAAATCCATATTTAATGATACGTGTTACGCAACAAAAAATCTGTTATACGGCAATTTTTATAGTAATAAATACAGTAAAATCAGTGCATCACTTTAATTATATAAATATTATAGAAAAAATTACGGTATAATATTTTACGGTAAATTGGATTTTAAGGATGATGCACTCAAAGTGACGATAAATTATACCGTAATTTGATACGAAATTTTTTGCAGTGTACCTCAACAGATTAAAATGATATCCTCAAAAAGCTTATAAGCAGACAAATACCCAAGTTCTCGAATTTTAATATCTTGTGCAGTCCCTCACAGTTCAATGTGCGCGTCCAGAAAATTTCAAACGCATTTTTCTCGAAGCTACAATTTCTTAAGTTGGGTGAACAATTACTCAAACAAATCTTCACCAATTGCCTTCAAATTTCAAACTTTTTAAAGTTTCACAGTTTCCTTTTGTTGTATAATTATTTTTTTATACTAGAGTTTTGAATGAAGTGGTGGCAACAAAATCGCGGAACACTGGACATGCGAAAAAAGGTTATCGAAGAGGTTGTGCGTCGCTGTTGTCGATGTGTAGAGAATACAAAATCGCCACTCCTGTAAAATGGGTATTAACTGAGTAACGTAGACGCAGACCGAGTCCTTTCTACTGCTCTAAATGATGTTTACAGAAAGTAATTAGTAGTCTTAGATCAAAATCGAAGTTGCTCTTAGCAAAAATGCATCATTATGTTATGAATGGTTATCTGGATCCTGAGGTGAGAATGTGTAACGGTACAGAACTCTTGCATGACGGGTTAAAGCGTTTAGTGTTGGTCAGATTGAGACTGTGGATTTTTACCTCACAGGTTGACTACCCATACAATACATTGGCTTAAAGAGTGGTCATCTTCCCATAGACCACTCTTTGATTATGTTTTGAAGTGGGGCTATGTGGAGTATACTGAAAGGAAAGTCTCAGCGCGAAGAAAATAGCTTTCCTTTGGGTTAACATCTGATTTTGGGAAATGTTGTAACACTCTCCATACTCACCTTGCATGAGTCCTAGTGACTACCATCTCTTTCTAAAGCTGAAAGAATGCCTTCGAGGCATCGGATTTTCTTGCGTGTCTTCTGAGTAGTGGGGCAATTCCCCTTTCCAAGAATAAAATAAATAAATAACATGAAATTATTAATAGTTTAAATTTTTAAATTATTATTTAATAAATAAATTATAATTTAAAAGGTTTTAATATTTTTGTCATGATTCGCTTCTATATCCATGCCTTTATGTTATAGAGAATATACCAAATGATGAATATACTTATATTGGTAACGTTTTTATACTAATTTTTTCAAAAAAAAAAACAAACAAATGTGTAAAATTTTTAGTTTGCATAAAAATAAATTCAATAAATCCCTTTGCAGTTTAAATTAAAACATTATTTTTCTTATACGTTAGGAAAAATGGAAATTGTGATTATTAATATAATCATGTCGACCTGCAAATCATCGCTTGGGTGTTTTTTTAGTAGACTTAATACTGAATTAAACATATTTAAAAATCTATTTGGAGAGTTTTATTTTAAGAATAATATATAAGATATCTGAAATTAATTATATATTTCGAAAATGTTAAAAAACTGTAAACAAAGCTTTAACTGACCTATTTAATAAAATCATGATGAGCGAAGAGTGGCCTAATGACAGGGGTGAAAGCCTGCTGATAAAACTACCAAAAAAAATGATGTTTTGGCGATATATGACAACTGGAGAGGAATCACTCTGTTAAATGTATGTAGCAAAAATTTCACTAGAATAATGCTGGAAAAAATGAAAAATACAATTGACAAAAGTCTGCGACCAAAGCAATCAGATTTCAGAGATGAAAGAGGACCACACTGCGACATTAAGAATTATAGTCGAACTATTGAATCTATATATTGAATGGCAATCAACAACACATTTGAAATTATAGTCGAACTATTGAATCTATCTATTGAATGACAATCAACAATACATTTGAAATTATAGTCGAACTATTGAATCTATCTATTGAATGGCAATCAACAATACATTTGAAATTATAGTCGAACTATTGAATCTATATATTGAATGGCAATCAACAATACATTTAAAATTATAGTCGAACTATTGAATCTATCTATTGAATGGCAATCAACAATACATTTGAAATTATAGTCGAACTATTGAATCTATATATTGAATGGCAATCAACAATACATTTAAAATTATAGTCGAACTATTGAATCTATCTATTGAATGGCAATTAACAATACATTTAAAATTATAGTCGAACTATTGAATCTATCTATTGAATGGCAATCAACAATAGATTTAAAATTATAGTCGAACTATTGAATCTATCTATTGAATGGCAATCAACAATACATTCAAAATTATAGCCGAACTATTGAATCTATCTATTGAATGGCAATCTACAATACATTTAAATTTCATGGATTTTGACATATCTAATTTGACAGTTTACACAGAGAAGCACTCTGGAAGCTGTTGAAATACCATGGAATTCCCGAATAATTTGTGAACATTATTTGAAATATATAAATTACAATATACGAGTTATCCGTGCCGATCAACATTTTGAATCCTCCAAGGTTGATTCGGATGTCAATCAGGGTTGTATACTTCTTCCAACAATCCTTTTAATTGCTATTTACCACATTGAATTATGAAGAAAGTATCAGGGAATAAAATGGGTATAAGATGGTTGAATATCTTTCAGATCTTGATTTTGTAGACGACTTATGTTTACTGACAAACATCCTTCAAGACATGCAGACAAACACAAACATTTTAAACGTAGAGGCATAGAAAATGGGGTTTGTTATCAACCAAAATAAAACTAAAATTTTGAAAATTAATTATCAACAATCAAATGACATGTTCTAAGAAAATAGTGCACTAAAGAAGATAAGCAGTTTTACGTGTCTTGGAAGTATAATTAACAACAAAAGAGGAATCGATGAAGATATACTAAATAGATTAAACAAAGCTCGAAGCAGTTAGCTATTCTCAATAAATTTTGGAAAAACAAAAACATAACAAATTCAACAAAAATTAGAATTTTCAGAATCTGTTCTACTATTAGGATCTGAGACATGGCACTGTAATAAAAATAACCTGAAAAAACTTCAAGCATACAACTGTTTAAGAAGAATCTTGCGTATCAAGTGGTTCCGTAAAACTTGTAATGCAGAAATCCTGAAAAAGCGAAACAGAAACCTATTGATCAGGAAATTAAAAAAGCGTTTTTGGAAATGGGTTGGCCATATTCTACGTAAGCCTGAAAAAATGTAAAGTGAAACAAGTTTTTGATTGGAACCCTCAAGGCAATAGAAAAAGAGGAAGACCTAAAAATACTTGACATAAGACGATTGTAAACGAATTGAAAGACATGGAGCGAAGCAAAATATCTGGCCACAAATAGGGTGAAATAGAAAGCTATGATAGAAGCCCTATGCCCCAATTCGGAGTGAAAAGGAATAGTTATAATTATATTTTGAAATATTCCTTTGAGTTATTTAACAAGCAATTTCATATCTTATACAAATGAACTAACTTAAATATATATCTTTTTTCGTATCGAATGTCTGGCACTGAACTATTGCGACCTGAGTCACGAAGGATGCTGGAAGTGTTGCACATTTAACGTTACAAGGTGGGCACCTGTCAACCTGAGTCACGGAGGCGAGCAACATTGCTCACGCTACACCGCTACAGGTACCCGTTCATAGGGTGGATCACATTCACGCAACAGAAGACAAACACTGTGAGAAACATTCGTGCCCCAAGTATTATTCGAATCCGTGACCATTGGTATCGCAGCTAGGCAACACCTCCTAGAAGAGAGAAAGCATTCGCACGGGCTACCATAAATGAGAAATCCGATCCTTTAGTAGTCTTAACTTAGTGATATCTTTCTTACATTTAAACACTGCACATTTAAGACGTAGTGACTGACATCTGTCTGATTCTCCCCCACTTGCAGTTCATGTTCGTTACATCGGACTACTAAATTCATCAGTGCGCAAAGTCTTATGAGTTGTTGAGCTAGGCACCCTGATCGCTCTGCTGGCTTAAATAAATGTATCCAAGTTCTTTATCATGCACGTTAGAAAAAAAAGAGTAAAAAAAAATTTCAAAAAATAAATAACTAACGTTTTTACGAAATGCTAAAAAAATGCATGTTTAAGTTGAAGAGTAGATAAGCCTTTTAAACAAGATCTAAGGAAACGGAAGGGGGACATACTTTTCAGGTTCTTACGAAGTGGTGCTATGCAATGATAAAAATATAATGTGGATATTAAGGCATTTTTTTACCATCTTAACAAAACGTTTTTTATTTTATTTATTTATTTTTAATAAATAATTTTTTCAACATAACTGTTTTAAAAACATATTACATGTTGAATTAAAAATGTAAATAATTATTTAATACCGAACCAAAAAAAAAAAAAAGAATTTATCAGCTCTCTAAGAAATCACACTTCCTCTCAAATACCCAAAATATTTCTAACACCCCCTAAATGTCTTAACTATGTCTTAACCTAGGAACCTATGACCTAACTCTCGTATCTGTATTTACGTAAAAAGAAGGTTGCAAAGTATTCCTCAGATATCGTTCGATAGTCGACTCAATTTGAATGCTAATTCCTTAATAATGAATCAGGAATATTTCTACACTTAAACAATAGGCTATGATGTTACTATAATTTGTTTTAAAATAAAAAATGAACACGTGGTTCTTGCGATACTGCATTCCCTTAAAGCTTTCTTCAGAAAAATTGTCATTTTAGTTGGCTAACACGATTTTACTGATTTTATTGATGGAATAAAGAAATAAAGCACAAACTAAATTGGACATAAATTAGCTGAAAATTCTTTTAAAAAATCGTTTTAACTTCCGATTAAAAAAACGTGAGCTATTTCTTTTCAGACGATAATCTAATTGCTGCCATCTAATAAAAAAAATTCTTTATTTTTCTCTTCCCAAACCGCTTGTTGACTATGGTTCGAGATTATTTTTCAATCACTTTCACAAAAGGATTTCCACTCTACAATCGAGAGAGATTTCCATAAATCAACGGCCGAGACACACCAATTAGCATTCGATTCGGCAGTCGCCATTAAAGTTCCTGATTGGGCGAAGTTTGAAGTGATCCATTTGTTGATTGGGCGTCGAATTCCATTAGCAACAAGATAGATGAATCACTGTCTCTAGACACAGAAGCTCTCCCTTTCTGGAGAATCTCAATTAAAAATATTATTTGTCTTCTTTTCGGTAGAAGTTCTTTACAATTAGTAGAGAAATATCAGTGAGTGTATAGTTGATGGGATGGAATTTTAGGAAGATTATATTCTAGGCTGCTTTAACTAACAACTATAATTCTTTTTTGGAGAATGTAAATGGTGCTTCACAATCAGTTTCGATCTATATCATCAAAAGTTTGTTCGAAGTTGGTGATAAAAATCTGAAAGTTTTAATTTATTTTAGATGATGCATATTGGAAAATTAGAGCTCATTAGAAAATACACGAGAAGCGAAGTCTAATTTTATTCTCTTCAACTCTCTGAAACAGAACACGCATATTTTAATAAAATTCTGTTCATTTATTAAAGTAAAAGCATTGCAGCATAGAAGATGCAAATTTTTTTATTAATGAATTTAAAAATATTCCAATAATTAACAATTTAATCACTTAGAAGAGATTAAGGCATCATCTTTAAATGCTGCCTATCACTTTCGTGGTCAAAAGTAATTATCATTAAGTCAAAAAGGATTTTTTAAAGTAATTTAAATTCTAGATATCAAAAATATTTTTTTACAAAAAAATCTAAAGTAATAGTTTTTTTTTGCTTATATAATTTTTTTTCTCTTATATAGTTTTTTTTCTCGATTTTATAGATTCCATATATAGACCCTATGGATTAAACAATGATTCTAACATCCCTTACATTCCACAAAAATTAAATTTCATTAGAGTTTATTTTGATGTGGGATTGCATATTTCAGATAGAAGTTAGAAGTTCAGGAGCAATGACTAATAGAGCATTATCAAAATATAATAAGTAATAGATTGTTGTCATAAAATATGTAATAGAGCGTTATCAGAAAATTACATAAGTAATTGAGCGATGCTAGAAAATAAAAAAATTATAGATAGATTTTAATTTTTGGGATGAAAGTTTCAAAAAAATATTTTATTCTGGTCTGCAATAACTAATCATAACCATGACTTTTTTAGATAATGTGTGTGCTGATAACAAAAGAGAAAACAAAATCCCCTGATCAACTTTTATTCTATTGATCAGATTTTCATGACCTTATTGCTAATTTTAATGGATCAAAGGAAAGATCTCAAATAGGCTATTTAATTACAGCCGACTGTTAATGAAGTTACAGAATCAAACGCGAAAACGTACTTTCTCTGAATAAACATACTTCTCTTTGACTGATTTGGATTTTTGATAAACTAAATATGGGGTATAGAAGCAATCTGGAAAATATGGCTTTATTTCTTAGGTAGGAGAACGGTTGAAAGTTTGGACCCTTTATTGTTAATTTCAATTTTTACATATTTCATCATTTCTCTGGAAGTTAAGCTAATTGAAAATTTTTGCACACAATTATGAAATTCATCTATCCAAATATAATTTAATGTAAAAAATATTTTTTAATATTTTTTATTTTATGAGGGCTGAAAAATTTTGAGCTTAAACTAAATGAACAAACAAATAATAATAAATGATAACTAATAATAATAACAAACAAATAATTATAGAAAACAAATAATAATAACAAATAAATAATAATAAATGAAAACAAAATTTTTACGCCATTTGAATGAATGAATTTGAATTTGGATTTTTACGCCATTCTAAATGACAGAAAAAAAAATGTGAACAAAATCGATCTAATAGTTTCTTAATCAGAAAACTGCTCTATTTATCAACAATTCATTTTGCCAGAACCATTTTACCAATTTTGTTCAAATTTTATATTTTGTTATTTAAAATTGCATAGTTTAAATTGGTTTAAAAATTTATGTATCTTGCAAATCAAAAATTTTTCGAATGAAAGTTTTGCATTTTGAATACTAAATTAACGAAAAAAAATTTTTTTGAAAATTATTTTTCACAAAAAATTATTGTAAGATAAAAGTTTTAATAATTGTATGCGAAGAGTTTTTGATTTGCTTGAAAATTTTCTAAAACCTGGTAAAGTTTAAAAAAAAGAAAATTAGTATTATTAGAGGCCTAGCTATTTGATCGTGATATTGGCTGTGTATTGGATTTATATATATATATATATATATATATATATATATATATATATACATATATATATATATATATATATATATATATATATATATATATATATATATATATATATATATATATATATATATATATATATATATATATATATATATATATATATATATATATATATATATATATACACACTCATTATGCAGAAATTAAGCTACATTTACTATAAATGACTTAAAGGATATCACTTTGCATAACAGCGTGTTTTTTTTCAGATGTGTGTGTGTGGGGGGGGGGGGTTTAGAGATATGCTGTTTGCCCTAAATTAGAAAAGGAAGGAATTGAAAAGTCAATTATTTATGATCATAATTACTAGACATCACTTTAAAAACTTATTTGTAAAACTTTTGTCTAATATGAAATCAAGCTAACATCATGAAAGCAATCACATTTCATGCCGCAAATTAAAATTCAGGTGAGTAAGAGACAGAAAAGCTATCGAAATCTGTGAAATCACTAGTGAAAGATGCGTGGCGAAAATATTAAAACCAGTGTAATTGGACGATGGTGCTTCTAAAACCTTTCAAATGTTCTCTTTTTCTCTAGCAATCAGATAAATTTCGATTTTTTAGTTTAGGTCTTCCCCAGTAGCCATTTGTCAGATTTTTAAAATATTTTTGTTTTTTCTTCATTTTAATATTAATCAGCGACTGCTCACATGTTTATTTTTTCATCTTCAATTTTGACAAATAGTTTAAAAAATGCCTTAAACCCGTTAAGGAACACCTTGCATACAGTTTAGATTTGAAACTCAAACTTGATGTTACATAAAACAAGAATATTTCTATTATCCTATTTTGTAAGTTGTCATTGTTTTGCTATTGAGTTTTCAATTATATAAAAAAAACTAATTAGAAAATGAATCAGAGAGCCTAAAACTTTAAAGTAGCAAATAATTAGCAAATTATTTTTCCCTTTTTCGTAGTTTATCTAAATTCAGGTTTGTTTCATTTTTCACTTTATTGTACCAGATAAGGCGGCTAGTATGTATATACTAGACAACTTCACTGCACATGAGTTGTTATAAAATAGGTACATCTCAGACTTTATTTCAGTCTTTGTCGCATATAAATAATGCATTAAAAGTCATTTTTATGGAAAAAAACAGGGACGTTGTCTAAAAGCAATGCTTTTTCTCCTTGATTTTAAATTCATATCTTTTAAAAAAATGTGACAGCTCATGTATAACAACAACTTTTCTAGAAGAAGAAATAGAATACAGGAGGAAAAAAATAAAAGAACGGGTAAAAAAAAACACAACACGGAATTTTGAAAACATATCTTTTTCTCGTACTTTTTTCTCCGCATAAGTTAGAAATTCTTTTTTTTTTGTAGTAGAATATTTCAAATGAAAATATTAAAAATTAAATGATGTATAAAATAATGTCACGAGATTCCTATTATATTGGTAGTATTTGCTATAATTTGAAAATTTGATACTTTTAAATTATTCTTCATTAACATATGTTTGAGAGGATTAGGAAGTAAATTAAATTAAAATAACTGAAAAATTGGATTTTTTGATGGTAACGTCTAAACCCTATGACATGAACTAAATAAGATTTATACTTTACAATAGTTAGTTTGATTACATAAACAATTTTCAAAATAATGATAGAATTTTTTCGTCTGCAAATGGTGACGTCATTGTAGATTAATAGTGGTATTTGTTCAGTTTTTGATTCTAAAGCCAATCAGGTTCAACATACACGAGTGACGTCATTTACAGGTATAGAATTAAATCTGATTTAAATGTCAGGTTTGGGCATAATCACTTAATTTTTTTCCGATTGCAAATATCTAATTGAAAAAATTAGTGGATAAAGCTTCTAAAGCAACATAATGAAATTGAGAAAACTAGCTTTAAAGATGATGCCTTGCCTTTATTCCTTGCAGTTCCAGTTGGCGAAATTAATATATTCTAAACACTAATTTAAATAGTTCGCGTCATAGCATTTGCACTTACTGCGTTTTGATCTGCTGCCAAAAGAGAGACTTGCTAAGTTAATTCGAAGGCAATTGTTGCCAAATCTTTAACACTCAAAGCTTCTTGCTTGGTACTTTTACTACTTAAATCTGCTAAATTTAAAGACTTGGCAAAATGAATTAATGTTGCATAGTTAAATAGGATTAAAAGCAAGATATTTCCCCTGGTAAATCTCAAATATTTTTCGAAAATGTCCCTCACAATGAACATTTTTCACTTATCTCGGTTGTTGTGTTTTTTATAAGCGGTACTACGTCACGTTGATATTACAGCAGTATTACGTCACTTCATCACGTTTTGATAAGCGGTATAACATCAAATTAAATTTAGAGACTGACATCTTAGTAACTTAATTTCTTAGCTCAGTAGTTAAAAAAAAAGTTTTTATTGTTTGACAAGAAATAAAGACAAACATTTCAAAAGCAACAAAATTATTCATATGCTTCGTACTTCATATTGAAATTATAAGTCCTATTTCATGTCACATTGGTTTCCAGTAACTTACGTATCGTAATAAAACAGTACTAAATATTCTATAGAAAAGTAATTTTATTAAGTTTCAGGAATTTTTTACATAAGCAAATGAATTTAAAATACATTATTTTATGGTTTTTGCCCGACAATTTTTGTCTTATTCACACGATGAAATTTTTTTTACAGTGGAAAATTAATTTATTACTCTTTATCTGTCATATTTCAAACAATTCTTGAATTTATATCATTTGGAAGGACATTAAATAATAAATAGCTATCGAAAATAAATAGCTATCATCTTCCCAATCTTCAGCGAATGTCATTTGCATATGTACTATAAATGGGTACTTGCAACTCGAGAAGAAGTGAAATAATTATGCCTATCCATGTGTTTTTAATCAGATTTAATTGGATACCTGTAAGCGACACCACGTGTGGGTTTCGAACCTGATCGGCTTCTGAATCTACAAATGCCGCGATATACTTGCAATGACGTCACTTGCAGGCATCCAATTGCATTGTTTCATCCGGGAATCAAATAAAGAACTATTTAATGAGAGCGAGAGCTTCGGCCAAATATATTAAGCCTCTTAATGATTTCAGAAATACCTGCATTTTTAGTTAATTGCTTATTTTATTCGTTATACTTACTTAATTAGTTACTTGTTTAGGCAGTTAGTTACTTACCTTGCTAATTACTTTTGTTGTCTGCTAATTTCGTATTTATTTTGAGAGTTAGTTACTTGTCTAAGTAATTTTTGATTCCATCACGTAGTTAATTGCTCATTGAGTTACTTAATTAACTACCTAGATACTAAATTATAGTTAGGAGATTTACATACTGAGTTAGGGACTTAGTTAATTAGTAACTTAATTTCTAAATCAGGATTCTAGTTGATCAGAAATATCAATGATTTCCGAAATATCATCTGCATTTTTAGTTAATTGCTTATTTAATTAGTTACTTACACAATTAGTTACTTGTTTAGGTAGTTAGTTGCTAATTACTTTTTTTTGTCTCTTACTTTCGTATTATTTAGAGAGTTAGTTACTTGTCTAAGTAATTTGTTATTCGTTTACGTAGTTAATTGCTCATTGATTTACTTAATAAATTGCCTAGATACTAAATTACAGTTGATTTCAGTAAATGGTTAGGAGACCTACATACTGAGATAATGACTTAGTTAATTAGTAACTTAATTTCTTAATTAGGCAGCTAGAAGTTTTTATAATTTGACAAGAAATAAAGAATGTAACCTTTCAAGATTCATGCGATGCATCAAAATCATTTCAGATGTATGGAAGTTATAAGTTTTATGTACTTTGTATATGTACTTTGTATAAGTTTTTATTTCGTACCATATTTCTTTCCAGTAACTTACATATTGTAATAAAAGAGCTCTAAGCTTACTAAAGAAAATTAAATTTATTACGTTATAAGATTTTTTTATTCTAGCAAATGAATATAAAATATTCTATTTTATAGTTTTTGCCCGAAATTTTTTTGCATAATGAATATGATAAAATTTCACCCTATGTGGAAATTAAATTTGTTAATCTTTATCTGTTTTATTTTAAACAATTCATGATTTTGTATCATTTGGAAGGACATTATTATAAAAATCATTAGACGGATCTCGCGTGCAGGAGTGTAACGAAAATAAATAGCGATCATCTTTCCAGCCTTCAGCGAATGTCGTTTGCATATGTTCTATAGTTGCTGGCATTGCAAAAGTTTTATCTTGAAACCAACGCAACGATCTATTTCGTGAGAGCTTCGGCCAAAACATATTAAGCCTTCAAAAGATTTCAGAAATATCGTCTGCATTTTTAGAACCTACTCAAAACAAAAATTGCCTCGCGTGGAAGGTTGTTTCAAGTTACAGTTTGTTTGTTTAAATTGTTAAATGATAAAAATGGAGTGTGATGATATTTTTATTGCTACTTTTTGCTTAATTTTATTGCAAAATGTATTTTTTTTTTCGCGAGAGAGTTGCGTGTCAATAAATATTTATTCCATTCTACTGTGTAGACTGAAATGTATTGAATGATTCTGTATGATTATAATAATCGTCAGCTCGAAAACGAGGATGTGATTTGGTAAATTGTTTACCTAGCGTTTTAAGGACTTTCTAAAACCGAATTTATAGTCTATTAACAACAGTTGTTTCAGTGTACACTGAACAAAGATATTTATGAATACAAAAAAACGTTAAGTATTTTAATATTAGAGGTGGAACTGGTTGACACACGCATAGCAAAAAATAAATAAAAAACTTTGGAGCCTAGCATTTTTTTTTATTGAAAATATGAAATTTATCAAGTCAATACTATTTCGCGATTTGAGGTTTGTTTTGGTTAATTGGTTAATTTGAGGTTCGTTTTGGTAAAAATTTGCGATTTACAATTTTAATTATTAAATTCTGAGAAATAAAATTCTCACTTTCGGCGAAAAAGCAAATTGTTGAACTGTATTTATGAAATCTTATGAATTTTTATGAAAGGTTTTGAATGATCATTATCATCAGCTTAAAAATTATAATGTGATTTGAAAAAAAAAATTATCAAACCTTTTAAAAACATTATAAATGAAATTTATAGTCTGTTAGTAATAGGTGTTAATAGGCTGAAATGGCTGAGCCATCTATGGAGAAGCTCTGAAAATAGCACCATGAGAATCGTTCTGTTTAAGAGCCCCGAGAGGTCACATCCCAGAGGTAGACCCCCTACTAGATGGCTCAACGGCGTCAAAAATGACCTGAAAATCCTATATATTAGAAATTGGAAGGGAGTTGCCATGGATAGGAGACACTGGCGTTTGTCAGCTGCTGAGGCAGCGAAAGCCTGAAAGTGGCTGTTGCACTGAAGAAGAAGAATAGTTGTTTTAGTATACACAAATAAAAATATTTATGAATGCAGAAAAACGTTAGGTATTTTAAAGCAAGAAATGGGAATGCTGTTTTTTTTTTTTTTCTCCACTGAAATAAAAGATTAACGAGTCGAAATCATTTAATGTAAAATTATACTTTTATAGAAGTCTGTTTTAGTACAAGGTTGCTTTTTACTATTCCACTGAAACTCTTAGAAACGAAATTGTAATATTTTTAGCGAATCGATAATCCTTGAGCTGTGTTTTTCGATAATCACTTTACCACAAAATCACTTGATTTTTGACAAAAGTTGAAGTATGATAATATCTTCCGCTGTTTAACCCCTTAACGCACAGATTTTTTGAGAAAAAAACCCGGCCAATTTTTTTTTTTTATTAATGTAAAAAAATACACACTTTAGAACAAGGTTTCCATTTGTTGCCGCTCCTGGTTCAACTTTTTTTTGGTGGACAATTTTGATATACTGCGCTTTTGCTCCATGGAAAAAGGCTATATTTTATTCTTGAAAAAATAAGTTTTATAGCTTACAATCCTATGTAAATGATAAATATCAATAAAACGATTTTTTTTCCTCAGCTTTCACATTCTTATTTTCAATTTTCGATTATATTCGAGTGTGAAAAAGTATAGCAGCATAAAATACAACGCCGCTCGAATTATCTCGAGTGTGCACAGTTTGGTCTGTTTAGCGCGCTCGAATTAACTCGAGTGTGCACAGTTTGGTCTGTTTAGCGCGCTCGAATTAACTCGAGCGTACAAGTTAGGGGGTTAATGAAGACGTAATATGATAAATTGGTTTTAGATAATTATAAATGGAATTTATAGGATATTAGCAATATTTGTTTTAGAATACTCAAAATAAATATAGAATTAAATTAAGTATTTGAATTCTATATGAGACTGGATTGGTTGATACACGCAAGACAAAATAACTGTAATATTAAACACAAAAATATTTTTATTTGAATTACTCTGGTGAATGTATATATATACTATATGATACTTAATTCAACGTAACCTGTTTTAGCAAGTTCAATAAATGTAATTTTTTTCATTTTATACAGAGTTAAAGTTCGTTTTTTTAGAAATTTCAGTTTTATTTAAAGAATTTCAATAGAACAACCCGATATAACAGTACTCGTTGTTTCAATATTTAAAGTACAGCACGAAAAAATAAACTGAACGGACCTCTTTGATATTAACGCTTCATCTAATGGTGGGATTTTCACGTTTTAGATTTACTCATAATGGTTCGAGGGATGACGTCAAATATGCTATTGATTGAGGGATTGACCCCGAATATGCAAACTAATAAGTGTAAACGATATTTTAAATTGCAAAATCAGACACAAAAACGTACTTTTTTGAAAAAACAAATCTTTTTTTCGATGGATTTGGATTTCTAACCCTCAAAATGTAACGGGTAGCCGCAATCTAGGAAATATGGTCTCCATAATTAGGTCAAGAGAGCGGACCAAAGTTTGGACGTCTTAATGTTAATTTAATTTTTTACGTATTTCGCAATATCTTAGGAATATTTTAATTTAATTGAAAAGATTTTGCACGGTATTATAAAATTCGTTTATTCAAATGTATTTTCATGCAAAAAATAGCTCTTAATAAGCTTTATTTCTTTATTTAATAATAGTCGAAAACAATTTATATTGTAAGGTATAAATTTTTTTACATCATTTTAAAGAATGTCATAGTTACATGACAAAATACAAAATTTGTTCGAAATCGGTCGAATTGTTCCTTAGAAATCGAATTTTAAAAATACAGCTTCGTTTATTTGCACTTCGGTATTTAGCAAAGATAGCTTAAACTTGATTTAACAGTCTTGAATAACTGACGCAAACAACTCACAATAGTTATGAAAAGTGCATGCTATTTCATGCGACGACTGAACCTTCAAAAAGCAGCATAAGGCTCTTGAATGCCAATTTTCAAAATACTCACGAATTGTTCATATACCCCAAAAAAGCTTTTTAATTAGAACAAAAGTAACATTAAAACTTTTTTTTGAGATCCAGGTATTTTTTTCTTTTCCATTTTATAACATATTATATTCTCATGCATTTAAATAGAATTACCACTGAGAAAAAAAATATGGTCAAAACTACCGGAATATGGTAAAATTTACCGTGTTTCTGGCGCTATGGGAACACCAAAAAGCTCGGTAATCTTTGCTGAAGCAATTGAATTGATTTTGGTAAAATTAGCAATAAAATATGGTTTGAAAATATATATAAAATTTGGTTTAGAATATGTTGTGAAAGTTAGTAATTTTATCATGATACCATGCAGTATGGTATAAAAACCACTCATTCGGTTAAGTTTATTTTTCAGTTTTGTATTTTGATATATGATAATAAGAATTATAATTTTGAAAACCGAAATTTGCAGTAAACCGTTATGAATGGAAAAATTTCTAAAGGAATGGTTTAAATACCATGTGTGTGTCGTAGTGAACTGATTGTAAAGACACGGTTCCCAGCAGATCCCCGAAGTCAAGCATCACTGGTTGCGGTCAGTGTGTGGGTGGGTGACCACTTGGATCAGTCTGCGTAGGAACCGAGGGTGTGCGGTATTGGTCCTCGTTAAACTGCTCCGCAGTAAAGTGCTCAACATCGCGTGCAGGTCGTTGAGCAACAGAAGCGGGGTGCCATCCCCTCTGCAAAGGATCAAAATTGTGATGGCATGGCTTCGGATCATTCTCAGGGATGTTTCCCAGACCGTCGCCAATAGCCCATTGTGCAGCTTTAGTGCGACGTAAATGAACTACAATAACAACAAATACCATGTGTACTTGGGTTTTATTAGCCTGAATTATTTCCTTTTTTTTATGTCATTTCTATACAAACGGTAATTTTACCAGAATATTTTCTCCGTGCAATTCATTTTTTCTATTTTACCATTTCAAAATTTTTTAAATAAAATACTTTTATTTTCTTGCTAGAAAAAATAGCAACATATCTCAGAGGAAAAAAATATTTCACCCATGGAAAAAACATTTGATTATGCCTTTGGCTGGAAATAAATAGCAGAAAAGCTAGGAATGGCTTCTCCGAGCTATTATGATTTTATATTACTTTTTCCTAAAGGCAATTCAATAGTTTTTCATCATAAATAGTTCTTTTAAAGAAAGTAGTCATTTTAAAACTCGGAGAAACAAAATTTAACTGGACACGTTGAATGCGAAAAATATCACCCAAAAAGGTTTTCTATGCTAGGAATAGACAAATGTCCAGTTTTTTGTTTGCGTGTCAAAGAAGGACGTCTATTTTGCTTGATTTGCCATATTTCAAGTCGCGAAATGTTGTCATTTTCTGCCTAAAAGTAAAAAAACAAATCATTCTTTAGAATATCAAACCGCATTCGAAATGGAATAAACAGAATATATTTTCGGTTCTGTAGAGTCTAGTGGGCACTGAACCAAAAAAGTAAATAAAACTGAATGGTTCTATCATGATGGATAATGTGTAAGATACAGGGTATTCGGTAATGGCAGCCCCTGATATATATATTTTTCAGAATCTTTGGCAAGGGAGAAATCTAAAAAATTGTATACATTAGAAATTGCAAATTAAGAGGTATCTACCCTCGCCATTTTGGGTTTTGGAAGAAATTTTTGATTTTGGTTTTCTTGTTTTTTTTTGTCAGTACTTATTTTTTGATTATTTAATTTTTGATGATATTCGACAGTACAATACTTTTTAAGAAAAGATGGGGATTAGTTTTATTAGAATTTAGGGAAATAACATTTGATAATTTTTAAAACGTTTGTGGATTTCTCCTCAAAACTTTAGTTTATTAGAATTAGTTTTATTAGAATTAAGTTTTATTAGAATTAAGATTAGTTTTATTAGAATTAAGATAATTTTTATTGGAATTAAGTTTTATTAGAATTAAGATTAGTTTTATTAGAATTAAGATTAGTTTTATTAGAATTAAGTTTTATTAGAATTAAGATCAGTTTTATTAGAATTAAGATCAGTTTTATTAGAATTAAGTTTTATTAGAATTAAGTTTTATTAGAATTAAGTTTTATTAGAATTAAGATAATTTTTATTGGAATTAAGTTTTAGGGGCCGTTCAAAAAATACGTACATCCCGAAGGGGGGGGGAGGGGATTTGCTATTATGTACGGTTTTGTACGATGGGGAGGGGGGAGGTATTATACAAAGTACGTACTTTATAAACATACACCAAATTTAAATTTGACTTTATCCTACACACTCCTTAAGTAAATATTTAATTTTATTTAAAACATAATTATTTTAATTTTTATGAAAAGGGGGGGGGGGTAGACTAATAAAATGTACGTACTCTAAGGGGGGGAATAAGACCTTATGTACGGTAATGTACGAAGGGGGGGGAGGGGTTTGAAATTTTTCCATTTTTGTGTACGTACTTTTTGAACGGCCCCTTATTAGAATTAAGATTAGTTTTATTAGAATTAAGTTTTATCAGAATTAAGATTAGTTTTATTAGAATTAAGTTTTATTAGAATTAAGATTAGTTTTATTAGAATTAAGTTTTATTAGAATTAAGATTAGTTTTATCAGAATTAAGTTTTATTAGAATTAAGATTAGTTTTATTAGAATTAAGAGAAATGACATTTGATAATTTTTAAAACATTTGTGGATTTTCTTCAAAAATTTAAAATAATAAATTTATGCAATTTTGAGTCAGTAATGTTGATTTTTTTTTAAAAAATAAAGAACCCCTAGAAACTAAAGTGGTAAGATGTTTCCTGATTAATAATTTATTCCCGTCAAATATATATACTAATAGGAAATAACAGTCGACATGTAACCACACCAGTCACATCAGGTCATCCTGATACCCTGGAAATCTTGTTTTACTCATATAAATGCTGTTTTCCTTATTAATGCCATTAGTTCCTCACCACTTCTCCACAACGCGTGGAAATGCATTGTACCCTGGTTTGCCCCTCACGGCTAC
Source organism: Parasteatoda tepidariorum (assembly GCF_982258835.1). Lineage (NCBI taxonomy): Eukaryota > Metazoa > Arthropoda > Arachnida > Araneae > Theridiidae > Parasteatoda > Parasteatoda tepidariorum. Next base: position 44,424,047 of record NC_141763.1, read on the forward strand.
AGTGGTTTTTCTTGTTCTGATTTTCATCTTTTTTCTCTCTCGGCAACTGTGGATTTTTTTTTGTTTCTAGTTTTTATTTTTTATTGGCAACTTTACGTTTTATATTTCAAATCACTTTGGTATCTTCTCATTCACGCCTGGCAAGTTTTGAAAATAGGCGCCTTTTTTGGGACACCGGTGTCCCATCTGCGTTCAGATAACACTTGAAAGTCATTGATTCTTAAAATAGATTATCCAACCACATATTTTTTTTGTCTCTCGGCAACTGCGGATTTTCTTGTTTTGCTTCTAGTTTTTATTTTTTGTTGGCAACTTTACGTTTTATATTTCAAATCACTTTTGTTTCTTCTCATTCATGTCTGGCAAGTTTTGAAAATAGGCACTTTTTTTGGGACACCGGTGTCCCATCTGCGTTCAGAAAGCATTTGGAAATCATTGATTCTTAAAATAGATTATCCAACCACGTAATAAATATTAATTTTGGAGATATTAATATTTTCCCTTTCAATGGATGTTGAAAGTCAAATTTATCATATTATGTTGGAGAGTAAAATTTTCTTTTTTTTTCTTTCCTCAAATAATTTAGATTCACTTTACCACCACTTTATTAACCTTTTCTCGATTTTGATAAACAGTGAAATAATGGATTTGGGTGCAGACTACAGCCCACTAATTCTTGAATCAAATTTTAATGAAAAATGACATGGGAGAACTGTTCCCCCCCCCCCTTAGGTTTTCCAACACTCTTTTTGAACCAAATTTTAAAATCTTAAAAAAAATTCTATTCTTTTCTATGGTTTTACGATTTTTTATCAAAAAAATATTCATCGATGCCTCCTGTATAAAAGATCTTCAGCGATGATTGATTCTAATGAAATATGATATAAATTTCTCTAAAATAGAGTACTTGCAACTCGAAAAGAAGTGATTATGTCTAATCATGTAATTTAAATCAGATTTAATTGGATACCAGTAAACGACGTCACGCGTACGTGTTGAACCTGATTGGCTTCTGAATCTACAAATGCCACAATTTGCCTACGATGACGTCATTTGCAAGTATCCTATTAGGAGCTCTTTTCCCCAAACACATTAACTATAAATCTGAGTTAAGAAAAAGGACAATTTTTAACACAAAATACTCCATTTAAACAATATCTTAACAGTTATATGTAAGTATAAGATAAAATAATAGCTTGAGATATATGCTTTTTATGAAAATTAAGCAGAAATCAGTACATCTTTTACATACATAATTTTTTTTAGTTATAACTCATAATGTATTTTTTTGAATTATAGATAATATAAATATCTAACGAAAGAAAAATATATTTAAAAAATTGAAATTTAATAACAAATTATAATTTATTTAAAGCATGGTAATTAATAATATGTTCATGACAGTTAATTTGTGCAGCTGACATTAATTAAATTTGTATAAATACAAGACTTCTTTACACGTTTGAAATCAGTTATGGATACTAAGTTATTCATTAATGTAACATGTAAATAAACATACTTAAAAATATATAAATTACTGTATAAACCGTATCCTAATCATAAAAAATACTTTTTAAAATATAATTTAATTTAATTTGTTTCATATTAAAACTAAAATCATCAGATAAAATCCTTGTTGACTACTTTTAATTGCACCATTAAACTAAATAATTAAGAATTCCTTAATTAAAGTGTTTACTGAAAATTTCAACACTTTCTAATTTAATATTTAAAAGCAATTACAAGCAGCATTTTTCTGCTTACGCTTTTTCAAACTCTCTAGATATTTTAAAAACATTGTCTGAATCACAATACACAATATCTCCTTTGCTTAATTACAAGTTTTCCAAATTATAAGGTCTGAAAAAAAACAAGCATTTTATCTAGATAAGGTTTTTATAAAAAAATGTCCTTCCTTTAACTAGATCACTTAACCTAACTAGTGCCGTAAACTGTAAACATGTAATTTTCAAACTCTTTATTAACTCAGCGAGCGAAACATGTTGTAAAATTAGAAAGCACTGTTTCAGAAATTAGCGTAGGGAATACAGAAATTTCTAGGCGTAATTTGGTGCTTTTATTCTTCATTTAGGCATTCTTGTTCAATTAGGCCATTTAGAGAGAGAAAACGAGCTTTTTCTCAATTTTCATTAAAAAAGGTAAAACATTTTGTTATCTTTTATGCGTTCTTCTTTCCTCATTAGCCCTTATCTGGTTGTTAACGGTGGATGTTTTTAACATGTGGTTGAAGTCTGATATCGATATAATAAATTGATATCGTTTATCAAATGGTAAAATGTATGAATACTAATTAGTTTAAATGCTCTTATCAATGTTTGCTCTTTTGAATGAAAATATTAAATTATTATATAATTATCCTTTTCCTCTTTTTGCCAGATATTGTTGTTTTAATTAAAACTACGTATATTCAAATATAATTTATTCTCGTAATGAAATATACTTAGCTTGTAATGTTTCAATAATAAATTAAATTTGAAATATTTTGTAAAATTAAACTCAAATATTTAATGATGCTTTTTGAATGTTTAGATAAGCATTTCTTATTGTTTTTAAAAATATTAAGATAATAAAGAAGTGTGTATCAAGCTTGCTGGTAGTATAAATAATCTGGAAATGCAGACTGCAAAATGTTTTGTTTTGGAGAGAGATGTCTAAGCTGACGTTACTTTACTGACCTGTCCACTTGCAATCCCACAATAATCAATCAGTTACTGATGTAGCCCATAAGAATACTTTTCTATGGGTATATGAATACGAATAGTTCAATAAGAAAACGTTTCTATGGGAATAATATAAACAGAAATTGATTGAATGATAATGGAATACTGATCTAGTTCAGCCTCTGACTTGGATATCTCAATTGTTTATGCTTAGAATCACTAAGACGAAAAATTGAAGCATTCAATTTGAAGTTTAAAATTTTATTATACATAAATACCGTTGTAAAGAAAAAATACATATTTTGAAATAACTTATCACCTAATGATCGAATTTTTACATTCTAATAAAGAAGCATTCTTCAGTGTAATGGGGAAATTTTTCCCCAGTCAAATCCATTGCTAAGCAAACGTAGGGAAATATATCTCGTACCTGCAGGGAAAACTAATGAATTTTTTTTCGCACACGTCTAGATTGTTTAGCAATGTAGAGGAATTTAATAAATTCGTTTCGCTTTATTTAAGAGCTCTTGTTCAACAGGACCATTTAGAGATAAACTGAGCTTTTTCTTAATTTTCGTTAAAAAAAAAGTTAAACATTTTGTTCTCATTTATGGGTTCTTCTTTCCTATTTAGCCCTTCTCAAAGTTATTAACGGAGGCTATTTATAATAGTCTGCTAGTGACATAATAAATTGATATCGTTTATCAAATGGTAAAATATATAAATATTAATTATTTTAAATACAAATATCAATATCTACCTGTTGAATAAAAAAATTTAACTATAATTTAATTATGTTACTTTTAACTAATCTTTGCTTTTTCAATCAAAATTAGGTTTATTTGATTATTATACACGCTCTCATTAGTTTTAATAAACTTTTATACGTTTAAACATATTTTATAAAAGTTTACTTAAAATATTTAATAATATTATGTAATTTAGGTAAACTTCTATTATTTTTCGTTTTAAAACAACAGGGAAAATCATATTCAACGGCAAGTAAATTTTTTAGCATTTTGAACCGCTTTGAATCCCAATTAATATTGTCCAAATCCTCTTCATCCTTAATAAGGTAACAAATTTTGCCATACTATAGTGCTGCTTAATTTTCTTAAATTTGATGACACAATACAATGGTTCATATTAAACTTAAACATAGTTCAATTTAACATCTTATTAGGGTTGCTGAAATATTATAAGATATAACGGTTTAATATTCGATATTATAGTTCAAAGTATAGGTGATGCCCATATAGACATTAAATATTTCCTAACTTTTAAATTTCCGTTATTTCAAAAATTTCTAATTTTTTGATCATTCCGAATCGCGTTCTAATTAATTTAAATCGCCTATTTATTTTTTTACAGATTATTATAATTTTTACAGTTACAGATTGAAACCAATAGGAGTACGTTTCTATTGGGATGTGAATATGACTCATCCAATAGGAATAGTGCGAACGACAATTGATGCATTTATTCCCCTCAGTGATATTGTTCAGCCTCTGACTTGGACATCTCTATAACTAAATATAACGCATGATCGTGACAAAACGAATATCAAAAAATATTTTTTACTATTAATTTCAGCTGTTTTATTTTTTTAATCACGAAAATGTTTCGGTTACAGGATTATATTAAATTCATTTAATTTTTAAGCCAGATTATTTTAAATTTAATTTTAGAAACGCGGGGTTAGCTATCCTTTTGGCAGCATATTACCTCGATAACTTGCAAATAAGGGATCTTTCCCCGTGCTCCAAAGTGTTGGTTTGCAACTATACATTCACTTGGATTTTAAAGAAGTTGGAGTTCGGCTTAGGAGGATTTGCCCCTCATTCCAATTGTCCAATTGTCGAATATGATAAAAAAAACTTGGTGTAGTGCTTGGAATTGTTTTCTTCTCCCTCTAAAAAAAGATTGAACCCGATGATCTAATAACATGGCTTTTTATGATTTGTAACTGTGGCTATATTTATATATTTTCAAAATAAATCGAGATTATTTGTCTTCCTACAATTAAAATGATTTCTTTACTTTCTGATAAACTTTCGTCTATTTTACATAACTGAACACAAAAGAAATGTAAGAGACTACGCTATATCATTCGACCTGATAGCATTGATATTATGGTTCAATAATCTTTACTAATATTCCATGTCGAACTGATTTTCCTGAGAGAGTAGAACTCAGGCTATGTTTTGTGTTCGGGATGTTGTTCGGGATTCAGGCTATGTTTTGTGGATTGTTAACTTTTTCAGGTAGAATAACACTAAATTTCAGAATTAAACGTATATTTCTTTTTTAATTCTGAAGTAAAAAAGAAAGTAATAGGCCTAAATAACCTTTGGTATAATTTTTTTGTACTAAAATGCAATCGTAAAGGTTCGAAAGGCACCTTGAATGTGCTAATAATTACGGCCAGCTATCAGTTAACTTCTAGTTACCAATAATGTCCTTAGAATAACTGGTACTCTAAAGTTGCAAATAAATATTTATTTTATCCGAGAGCTAAAGTATTACTTAACTTATAGTTACCAATAATGCGCTTAGAATAACAGGTACTTTAAGGTTATAGATAAATATTTATTTTATCCGAGAGCTAAAGTATTACTTAACTTATAGTTACCAATAATGGGCTTAGAATAACAGGTACTTTAAAGTTATAGATAAATATTTATTTTATCCGAGAGCTAAAGTATTACTTAACTTATAGTTACCAATAATGCGCTTAGAATAACTGGTACTTTAAAGTTGTAGATAAATATTTATTTTATCCGAGAGCTAAAGTATTGCTTAACTTATAGTTACCAATAATGCGCTTAGAATAACTGGTACTTTAAAGTTGTAGATGAATATTTATTTTATCCGAGAGCTAAAGTATTACTTAACTTATAGTTACCAATAATGCGCTTAGAATAACTGGTACTTTAAAGTTGTAGATAAATATTTATTTTACCCAAGAGCTAATTTATTATTTTTGAATGAAATAAAGCATATCAATGCTAATTTATCCTTAAAGAATTATTTTATTGCAATACTTTCGTTATTAGTCTGTCAAGCTGACTAAATTTTGAAAGATGACTTAAACATTAAATAAGGATGCACAATCTCACTTTACTTTCATATTAGATGCCTTCGATACTGTCCAGAATTTCTATAATATAAATTTTGACTATCGCAATTATACTTACAGAATGCATTAAATAAATGAATAAAAAATTTTCTACATTGTAAGAAATTCCAATAAAAAGCAACGGCCCTCAGAGCGCCAGTACTTTTTACTGTAAAATTTTAAGGATCGAAAGATCTAAAATACCATACTTTTGTTGTAATATTTACTGTAAATGAACTGAACTATAAATAAATAAGCATTACTGTAAAAATTACGGTATAAAATTGTACGTGAAAAATGAATAATACGGATGTTGCACTCAGGGTGTCAGACTTTTACCGTCCTTTGATCAGGAATTTTTTACACTGCACATCTATAGATTATCAAGTTATGGAAATTTAAAGAATGTTTTTAAATCAGAAAATACGATTGAAGAGAAGATTGAAGATTACTTTTAATATAGGTATAATTAGATATAATCTTGAATCCTTAGATATAATCTTGATTATCTACTATTTTTGACTACTATACTTATCATTAGACAATATTTTAACATTGTCTAATGATAAATATAATAGTCAAAAGTCTTATTGACTAAATCAATTAAAATTGTAATGCATCAATAGGAAATCAATTAGTGTAAGATTTGATTGATGGCTTTAATATAGAAAACATCGACGCAAAGTCTAACTTTACATTAATATTAGAGGCTTTCGATACAATCCTGGGTTTCTGTATTATAACTATTGGCTATTATATTTATCATTACACATTGTCAGAATACATTGAATTAAAATTATTCTACATCAATAGACTATCAATTTTGTGTAAGATTTGACGGATGAATTTTAATATAGAAAATACGGATGCAGAGTGTAACTTTGCATTAATATTCCTAGAATACAATTCTGAGTATCTGTATTATAACCTTTGACTATCATGTTTATCGTGGCAGAGCGTTGGAATACATTGAATAAATCGATTAAAAGTGAGTGACCAAGTTACATTTATTGCGAATACAAGCCTCCAAAGCTTAAATTGAATGGTTGTCAGCAACATATCCGAGGAAAATAGTGTTCAGAGTTCCATGTTAGGGTTTCAATTGTATTCGCAAACGCGTAATGGATATACTTCCCATTTGTGCAAACTGTAAAGCAATTGGGGAATGCATTGTTCTGTCAATGACAGGAACACCGACGGTTGATTTAAATCACTGAATGCTTTGCAACTTTATCTGTGATAGGACACTTCTCGAATTGAATGAAGTTTGCTGGATCGTGAATGTCTCTGTCTCGTTCTTGATCTGGATTTAAGGAAATTTCCATTGAAAAGGAATTCTTCAGGCTCGGCCTTTTGTGAAATAAACCCCCCATGCTTGAATAGGCTGCAGGTTTATTTGTGGAGAAGAATTGTTCTTAAATATTTGCTGGTGACATTCGGAAATAAATACCTGAGAAATGACACTTTGGGAAAGAATAATGCGAATGGTAGTGTAAGCTTATGGAAATTTGTCTCAGAAACATATGGTTTTGAAAAGGGTGTGTTGCATATATTTTTTTTTATCATAAATGTTGCGCATTTGAATTTGAAGTTTGATTTTCACATAGAGATTTTGTCTTAGAATTTTCGAGTTCAGTATTTGTATATTTTTATGAAAAGAGAAGCTTGTTTAGTTTTGCTTTCGAGTTCTTATAAACTATATCTATAAAATATTTTGTTTCGAACGCAAACTTATGGGAAGAAATTATATTGAAAAAATACAGCTGCGCAAAATGAGGAATTTTAGATGCGTTTTTTAAATTTTAATTTAAAACAAAACTTTTGAGTTGAAAGTTATATCAAGATAACTTTTGCGTATAATATCTATCTAAAGCCATAGATGTAGAAACATTAATTATTGATTATTCTTGTTATTCAGGAATAATCAGTAATTAATGTTATAAGTAAACATTATTATATTATAAGTAAACATTATTCTACATCAATAGTTATATTAATATTGTACACATTTCAGACTGTGATCAATCTTTCATGAGTTCAAAAGCTATAAGTAAAAATTATTCTACAGAAAGAGTTGCAAAATAATTTGTCATTGCTCTCACTTTTTACTTAAAATTTATGAGTAAAAACCATTCTACTGTTCTAATATTCTGTTCTATAATTATTCTACTGTCTATTATTCTAATAGTTGTATAATTATTGTATACATTTCCATTGTACTTCAACTTGTGTGATTTGTCGAAAGCTATAAGTAAAAATTATTCTACAGAAATAGTTGTAGAATAATTTGTTATTGCTTACATTTCAATTGAGTTTACACTTCAGTGGATATTTGACAATTTAAATAAATATTATTCGAGAAAAAACTCGTAAAATAATTTGTTATTGCTCACAGTTACTCGGTAGTAATTGTCTACAAAAATAATTGTGGAACTAATTGTTGTTTTTTACATTTGTAACTCAAAAACCTTTTTTTCGTTGAGTTACTAGTTAGCAACCCTTAATGTGTTTATTTTTTATTCCTTTTTTGACAAGTATTTTAGAGTTATTTATTAAGGACGATCCTTATAGAACAGCGTTCAAACAAATTCATTTATATTAAATTCGATATGTGATTAACAAAGTTATACTGCGATTAATAAACAGGTTGATGCGTAAAGTTGTTTTTGAAATGTAATTTTTCTCTTGAACGTCAAGATTTTAAGGTTTTTAAAAATTAAAAATTTTTCAAAATCTGTTTCTTGCTATTTTTGCTGTAAAGATAAAAATTTATTTTTTGGAAATAAAAGTTGCATTTTCTGAATGAAAATTCATGTGGTTTTCATAGAATCGTAGGGATTATCTTGCAAACTTCTTTTTCCATCAAAATATACATCGTATGTCAATGTATCATTTTACTTGATATTTCACTCAAACTTTATAAAAAGTTCTATTTTTTAAATCTCATTTTCAGTTTTATCATTTTTACACAACCATTGTTTGTGCATAACGAAAGTAACTAAAATAATTAAGAAACTATTAAATAACATAATATTAAACTATTAAATAACTTGTAGAAAAAAGTTAGAAAAATATCAATAATTAGCTTAAATTTAAAATATAAATATCTTGATCATGATCAGAAATTATTCGAAACTTTCAAATATAAGCTTCCGAGCTATAGTACATGTTTAGTCTTATAAATCTGTTTCTTTTAGACTTATGTAGATTGATTGATTAATTTAAAACAATAGTTTCCTAGTTCATCCCAATTATCAGCGCCATCTGTTGACGAAGTTTGCAAATATTTTTTAAACTTTATGAGGATAACATTTTCGTTTCTAAAGCAGAACGAAAAAAAGAAACAGCAAGCTTCTACGTTTTACAGTTCTTTGCTGAAAAAGTAAATTATTATTGCCACACACGATTCGATTCAGGTGTTTTAAAGGCCTCATGCAAATTTTGAAATCAAAAGCTCTTTTTTATTCTTTAGATTCATGTTTTTGATACTGAAGTTACAAAAGTGAGTTTAATTTAAAATATGGATTAAGTCCTGCTGGAAAGGATTCATATTTAAAAAACATCCAAAGAAGAGAGAGAACAATGCAAAACAATTCACCCTCCTCATTCATTGGGGAAAAGCTGGGTAGTCGAATTCAAAGGGACACAGCTTTTCGCTCTATCTCTCTCTTCAACGGTAATTAACTGGAAGGGTATAGGACATAGATTCCATCTCACTAGATTCGAGTATTCTGAACATTGAGTTAGAACCCATAATGCTTAAATGCAAACTTTACACGATTACGAGGCAAAGGATTCAGCGTTTATTGTTGCTGGGTAATTTCACATGTCGTCACACTAGGAAATGACCGTGCCGCTATTATAGTTAAAACAACTCATAATTTAAGCAGCAATTTCCTAAACCTTTTAACCTTAAACGAATTTGAAAATCGTCGATACAAAAAAAAATATTAGAATGCACAAATGAATAACAAATTACAGGAAATTTATCCAATTTTTGATAAACGTAAAATATAACAAATGATTGCAAAATTCAGGTATTAAGTAATGGGCTATGCATGGGGCAGAACCTTTATAACTATATGCATTTATTGTAAACCAAATCTGCATCCAGTTATGCTTAATGCCAAGTCGACGCTTCCATTACACATATTTTTTAAAACTTTAGACATTTTGATACATGTAGACATTATTAACATTTGAATAAATAAACTTTTTGGCAGCTTCTATCCTGATTTTTGCTTTGACCCTATACACCATACACAGTAGGACCATACATTTATTACTTTAAATAAGTCTAACTTAAATGTAGTGACTTCTGCAATATAGTTCTAGTGACTTGTTCAATATTTATTGCCGCAAGAATGTTTCTCGTGGCAATAAGTTTCAGTCACCAATCAATCCCACCAATCAATCCCACTAGAGGGCAGACAGCTATAATTCAAATGAAAGGAAATATTGCTGGGAAGAATCTGAACTGATAAATAAAAAAAATAATCAGGAAAACCAGAGCCAATTAAAACTTAATTGCAGATTTTCAAGAAAAGTAACTGGAAGAGTCGGAAGAAAAGTAATTGGAAGGTCGAAAGTAATAAAAATTGATGGTAGAAAAAATAGTATGCAGTGGATATATAAAAGTAATGGGAAGTGGTAGAAATTTGGAAGAAAAATTAATAGGATAGAGTAATAGGAACTAGCATTCAAATGCAAGGAAATTTTACTGGGAAGAATCTAAAGTGATAAAAAAAGGAATCAGGAAAACCAGAGTCAATTAAAAATTAATTATAAAATTTCAAGAGAAGTAACTGGAAGTGTCGGAAGAAAAGTAATTGGAAGGTAGAAAGTAATAAAAATTGATGGTAAAAAAAATACTATGCAGTGGATACATAAAAGTAATGGGAAGTGGTAGAAATTAGGAAGAAAAAGTAATAGGATAAAGTAATAGGAACCAGAGTAAGTAAAGTAATAAGACGTAGAGGAAGAAAAGTAATAGGAAGTGGAGGGAAAAAATAGCACAAATAGAGGAAGAAATACAACTGAAGTAGAGGAATAAAAATAACTGAAATAGTGGAAGAAAAACTACAGAAAGTGTTGAGAGAAAAGATATAGAAAGAGTTGGAAAAGTTACAGGAGGAAAGTGAACTCTTTTATCAAGGACAATTCTAACAATGAAGCCAAAAAATTTTCAACTCTGTAGAAAATACCAGCAGTACAGAATCGAGTAATAAACGTTTCGAGACCACAGACAACAAAACCCGTTAAGATGGCTTTTTGCAAACGGCCATTACGAAATCTTGCATTGCTGTGATGTTTTCCTTGGAAAAATTCCTAGAGGGGTATTTGTGTCAGAGAAGATATCGGCTCTAAAGTCTGACACAATATTTTTTTTTTTCACAATAAAGTTTGATCCCTCCTTTAATGTTTCTGCCAAATTCTTGTCCACTTCTTTATTTTTCTCCATAAAAGCATTAGATAATTATGTTCCTCCATTTTTCTTCATATTTTTTAAAATGTCGTGTTCATTTATGGATTGTTGTATCACCATCAAAGAATGGATAATTATATTCACTGTTTAATTTTATTATTCAGAATTTTTTACCATAAATTATGAATATATTCATATTCTTGCAAATAGCCAGTTTATTCACGAATTTTTCTCCATCAAGTTTGGAATAATTGCTAACATCATCCCCTTTTAAAAACGAAACACTTCATTTTAATGTTCAGTATCTGATACGAAAACGGTTATAAATTCAAAAATTTTTGTAAATCCATAAAAGTGCATGTACTATACCTCAAAAAATCTGTTCGATAACTAGAATAATAGAATCATACTATCGACCTCAACCCTAATACGGTACACACTTTCTGCAACCTTTAAGGTGTTTTAGTGAATACTGTTGAACCTAGTATCATGAAATCAAGTTTTAGAAGTATGATAATATGTTTCAACTTATTACGATATTCTGAGTACTACAAGTACAATAATATTATGATTCAATAAGTTCGGGCATTTCTAACAATATACTATAACAAGTAAAAACAACATATATCTGAGACATTAAGTCAAAAAACTTTTCAATTAGCTGACATAAGTAGTAAAAATAAAGTTAGATGTACTTGCAATGTGGCGTCTAATAGTTAAGATAATGATTTTGTTACCATAGTATTGACCATTACTGGAATAAAATCGTTTAATAATACGTGATGTTAAGAAAATGCAATGACATTTATAAGGTTTAGTCAAGATTTACGACCGTTTCTGGCTTTCAAAGAATATTTCTAGAACACCCCCACGTATAGATGAAATGGAACAGAACAAGCAGAGAAAGAGTAAGGAAAAAAGAGGGTGGAGAAAAAGATGCACTACCCTTTAGACGATTTTGATCTCAAGTTGCCTCCAACCACCGCATCCCCTGCCACTTGTCCTCTTTTTTTTTCTTCTTTTTTCTTTTTTTTTTATCCTCTTCCTTCACTTAACGCCATGAGATAGAAAGAGATACAAAAAAATAAACAAATGGAAAACGAAATAACAAGCAAAAAAATTGAAGATGGTGGAAAACGCTACACAGCAGAAGCATTAGTAGTGGAAAGAAAAATATCGATGAAGATTCCGATTACGATACCAAGCCATTGAACAAGTTCGGAAGCGCGGGGGCTCTCCTTCAAGAATTCGGACAATGATCTTCGATTACATCGAAATGGCATCGATTAAGAGTTTAGGCGAAGTAACGTTCCAGAACATTCCATCGAATAGTTCGCTTTAGAAGGGCAGAAAAAAAACTAAAAAATAAATAACGAAGTAAGTAAATAAAATCTGAAAAAGAAAACTAGGGTAAAAGTGGAAAGCATCGTTGTTTATTGGTTTGATGTCAGTCTGCGAAACAGGAAGAGGAAACGTTGAAATTCCGGATATTGTGTTTCGTGAGTAAAAAGCGTTTTATCTAGCTTTCCAAAAGTCTGTAATTCCTATACACATATTTGACGAAGTTAGATCCCTTGACAGTTATAAATGTATTTATTAGATATAGAATGTGAGCTAAAGTAAATATTGTTGAGAAAGTCTTCAAGTTATACCTAAAGAAGAAGGTTGTTTATCTTGCTCTGTTCCAAAAGAACTTCTTAAAAAAGCTTTTGGTTCCTTTTTTATTTATTTATATATGTGACTTTGGAAATCTGTTTGATATTTTTATCCCGTTTTCTTTTTAATGAGAAAAAAAGAGTAAAATTGGAAGAAAGCGTTTAACTGTAACTCGAAGTGTCGAATTTTTTTTATAAAGAAATGGTTGTTATATTTTTGTAGTATGGTCACAAAAGGGAAAGATGTGCCGTCCATTTGGTGTTGTAATGCAGTAGTCATTTATTGAGGAAGAAGTGTACGATGTCCGTATTTTTGCTCTTTGTCGAAGGAGAAACGTCTTCGACCTCAAACTTCGACCTCAAGATCAGACAACTTTCGCTTTATTATGTAAGGTTCAAATTTTTTCGACAACCTAACTTTTCGAACAGGACTAAAAATCCAAACAAAATTGCCTGGTGCATAAGATACTGGTCGGTGTTTTGCGTCGTATCACTTTTTATTTTTTCTTACACACCATTATAGTACACAAGCGAGCTATTTGTCGAGTTTCTTCTGTTTTACCAACCATAATCAGTTCCAAATCTAGGTTGATTAGTGAGCATAGTATAATTTGTCTAAGCTAAGAACTTCTCCCTCCACAAGGTCTTAGGCCGTCTGTTGCTATGGAAGCAAGAACGACGCCTTTTCGGGAGGGTAGCTTCACTCTTGGACTCTAGGAAGGAGATTCCCTTTCATTCGCCGAACCGACCCGAAACCGCTCCAAAACAGTGACCCCGTACCCCTACTTGAAATAGTCATACCTCGTTGCTATAGTCACCGCCACAGGTCCAGTCGAATGTCTGGAGGAGCTCTATATTTTCGACAAACTATATCAAAGTATCAAAGGTTGTTTCCGCTTCATTGCCGTAAACTCGATAGGGTCTTGTGCCCATCAAATAAATTTACTAAAACACCTCAAGTATATGAAGATCGCGGTAACTGCCATGTCCACTTAAAATGTATATATCCATATTTGCACTCTATTCCATCTGTGAGGATTGAATTCGGCAACGTCTGTCTTTCCAGGACGACTTTAACCACTTGACTACACTGGATCACGTTAATGTAACTTATGTCAACGACACGTACATTACTCAAATATATATTCATAGGATGAGACGCAGTCATATATATCCTCTAAAGAAAGATATTAATGGTGCACAGAGTTGAAATAATTAGCATCACTTAGAGTCCTAACGTAATTAAAGGGTACTACGACAAGCAGCTTCAAATTTCCAGATTGTAGTTGCGAAAGAGGTCACCAGGTTTGGCGAAATTTCTCTCAATATTCACATTCTTAAATCGCGCCAAAATTATGTGAACCGTATCCCGAGTTCTTTTTTTTTTTATCAGCCAATGAACACACCAAACTGCACCAAAAAAATATTGTGGAACTCATTTATTACTTTAAATGTAAAAATATAATTTTATCTTTAGTTCATTTGCAAAATTTTTTACTAGAAAGAAACTTTTTTCCTAAAAATACTAAACTTTTGTTAAATATTTAACTGTTATATGACATATAATATCATCTGGCTTTTGTAAAGCGTTATTTCTGGCGTATAATTCATACTTCGAATAGTTGAAATAATTTTTAAAGCCAGAAAAATAAATTCATAATAATAATTTAACTCCACCCTGTCGGTCTTTCCATGTTAAATCAATGAGTAGTTTTTGCTTCGTTTCTTTTCTGCACATTTTGTATCTCAGCTAGCCACAGATACTAGCTCACAACTCTCTAGCTACGTTAGATGCAGGAACTCTAGTTTCATTCATAAAATGATAGGTTTTATTTAAAGGAAAGTAGGTCCACTTGCAGATATGTTTTACTAACTAAAAAGTAATTTTCACTAATAGGTAGAAAAGTTTGACTATTATTTTAGTAGCTTTGACTTATAGGAATATTTAAATTTTTCTTTATAAGTATCTTTTTACTGGTTAACTCCCATTAGATCTCTTTTACAAAAAAAAATATAAATTTAGTAACTTTTAGGTGGCGCTGTTGTATGTAGCGTTTTCATGACAGAGATGTTTTAAGATACTTAATCATTTTACCCTGGTCTCCATAAATTATATCTCGAAGTAATTATTTTATCCTGGTCTTAGTTACTTAACCACCTGGGATCCGAAGTCTAAACTATGGTAGAAAATGCGATTTTTTTTTCTTTTAAAAATATGTAGCTCAGACGAAAGTAAACTAATGCGATAAAGTACTTTTTTTTAAAAAATTTAATTAATTTAACTAAGTGTACATTTTCCTGTTATTTTTAACTATTACATAAAAATAATAAATTTTAATTCTTATAAATTTTTTTACTTACTGTAGGATATTTTTACAGTGTATTTTTCACATTTTGGTCATGAAACGAGGCCCATTACACTCGAATAATAAGATATTGCTATGCCATAAAACAGTCCAAAAAGTTACTTAAACTAAATTTCTTATCTTTCTTATAATTTTTTATTGTAACTAAAAACTCCGCACAATTTGGGCAATTTCATTTATATTATTACGCGGACAACTGTTTTGTAATTGTGTACAAATGGAAAGACTATCCTTAAAACTATATTGTTTTAGGGGCCGGTCGGCCTGTGTAGGAGTCAGGGAACTGGCCTTGTATCAGAAAGGTTCTGGGTTCGATCCCGGGCAAGAACGGGTGTTCTTTCTATCCTTCGACTATTTTTGTACTATATGTCCTTACTGTGGCAGAAAAGCTTATCTATTTATACGAGCATCTTATACGTTATCTCTGACGTTTGAAATGCTCGTTATCCAATACAATTGGAATTTGTACTTAAATGGTATTGTTAAATGGTAATACAATTATTCGTAATAATTTTATCACAATTATTACGAGTTTTTATAATTTTTCAGAACGATATTTTACGATAATAACTTACTGCACCTTACATCCATGTAACTCAAGATTTAAAGCTTTAATTTGACTTATTTTTTGCCATTTTTTAAATTTTTTTCTTCTTACCACTTTTCTGATTTTCAAACATCAGTATTTACCATAAGAATTAATGAAACCTCACAACTCATATAACGCAAGATTTAAAATTTTTCTTTCAGACTAATTTTGAACACGTACAGATGAAGAATTTTTCTGCTCTGATTTTTCGCCATCTTTAGTACAATAGTAAAGAAGAAGCTTTCAAAAAGGATAACTGAAATAAAAAAAACGTTTCATATTTTACTTTTTAAGATAAGTTAAGTATTACACTGTAAAAAAAAACATTGTTTTGACGAACAATACTATAACGTGTTTGTTTGAGATAACGAACACGTTATTTCTAACGTGTAAGATGATCATAATCTAATAAAATTGGAATTTGTACATTAACGGTTAAGCTTATTATGAGTTTTCATAATTTTTCAGAATAATATTTTACGATAACTTACGGAGTCTTACATCTCATGTAACTCAAGATTTAAAGCTTTGATTTTGACTTATTTTTTATCACTTCTCTGATTTTTTTAATCACTTTTCTGATTCTTTTTTACCACTTTTCTGATTTTCAAACATTAGTATTTACCATAAAAATTAATGAAACCTCACAACTCATATAACACAAGATTTAAGACTTCGAACAATAGACTCATTCTATGACAAAACTCATTTCGAACATGTACAACTAAAGAATTTTTCTGCATTGATTTTTCACCATCTTTAGTACAATAGCAAGGAAGAAGCCTTCAAAAGGGATTACTTAAATAAAAAAAAAACATTCCACAATTTAGTTTTTAAGATAAGTTAAGTATTACACAGTAAAACAAACTTTGTTTTGACGAACAATGTTCCTGAATTTGATTAATATCGCTTAAAATTGCAATAGCAAGCATTCTTCAATTATCTTATATGGAATTCTATCATTAAAGGGATTAAAATAAATCTGGCACATAAGCTTCAAAAGGAAAAATTTTGAGCACCGAATAATAAATTTTCTGTTATATTTCTACATCTAAATAAGAATTTCATTAATTTTCAATTTGCTAAAGATACAGTTGCAAATTATTATCAGCGATGAAGGAGGCAGATGAACAGAAGAAGAAAATAAATTCTAGCGGGAAAAGAGAGAGAAAAATGAAAATAAAGAGACAACATTTTTGTTTGGAAAAGTAATTAAAAAATAAAAAAAAACTTCGGCGATGATGGAATTCGCTGTGGAATTGGATTTCCATTCTATTCGTTAACTCGGTACTGTTTTTGCGCAGTTGAAAAGAAACAAAAAAAATATCGTCTGAAAAAATAAGAAAAAGAACAGAAAATATCACATTCTTTTGTTACTTTTAATTACGAGTTTTTAGTTTCAATGCAGTACAAAATTTTGTTATGGGAATTTTGAAGACTAATTTCTAGTTTTAAAATGAATTAAAAAAAATGTGGTTATATCCGTTAGAAGGGGAAGGAGAAATTCTAATTCCATAAATTTTATTATTTCCTTTTAAATAGAATTCTAATGAAAGGAAACAAAAACTCTAACAATTAATAGAATGCAATAATATTTTTTTTTGTTTAAGATTTGTTTCTTTTTTAATTTCATTTTAAACATACTCAGCTATTTCTATATTTTATTTGAAATTTAACGCAAATTGCAACCGACCATTGTAGTTAAAATATCATGAGTATTAATGACTTGTAGCTTCTATATATACGGAGAAAAAAGCGTTAATTATACTCGCAGCATTGACTAAATAAGTTCATTTTTATTTTAAAGTTATCATAGAGCCACTCAGCAAAGGTATCTGGAATTTTCTATATTTTAATGCAGCTTTTTTCTTCTTTCCTTTTTCTTTTAAAGAAATTAACGTTCCTCTCATTTTATAGATAAATAAAACTGCCTTAAAATAATACATACTTTTATTTAATTTCCAAAATTAAGAAAATAAAGGCCGTGAGATAATACTGAAAAAACACGGAGAAAAAATTTCTGGCAAAATTTCCGTGATGTATGGTAATGACATTTCTATTAAAAATAGCAATAATTCTGGTCATAAAAATCAAAATATACGAAATTCAAACCATTCAAGTGGCAAATTTTCCTTCCATTTGTAGTGGCTTTCCATAAATTCTAGTTTTCTAAATTATAGTTCTTATTACCATACATTTACTAAAAAATACGAAACTGAAAAGTAGATTCAGTCGATAAAATGATTTTTATGCCATACTTTGAAGTATCATGATAAAATTACTAAACTTTACCACATTTACCAAATTTTATCATATAATTATGAAACCACATTTTATTGTTAATTTTACCAAAACCTAATGGCTTTGTTAAAAAAAATCAATCTATCAATGTTTACTTACCTAAAATCAATCTTTAATTCACATAATCAATACATTTGTAATGTTTCTGTTAAGCTTATAGCTATGATAGAAGCATCACTTACCATATCCTGAAAATGACTTATCATTATATTACAACCTGTTATGTCATCCAGAGTCCCTATATATAAAGTTGTTAGAGAGTTGCGGCACACGGGTGGCAATCAGTAAACATTGTTTTTCTTTTGCAATTAATTCATGTATTTTTCTTTTGTATTTTGTTTTCGTATTTGGTATTATCTTTTTCTCTCTCTTCCTGGAATTTTTCTACATAATATTCCATAGTTAAACCAAAGCACAAAAAATCTTTTCTGAAAATCCTTTTAGATTTTCCTTCAGAAGGATTTTCAGAAAGGATTTTTTGTGCTTTGGTTTAACTATGGAATATTTATAAGAAGGTTTTTTGAACATTGTTTTCCTTTTGTAATTAATTTATGTATTTTACTTTTGTATTTTGTTTTCGTATTTTGTATTATCTTTTTCTCTCTTCCTGGAATTTTTCTATATAATGTTCCATAGTTAAACCAAAGCACAAAAAATCCTTTCTGAAAATCTTTTCAGATTTTCCTTCAGAAGGATTTTCAGAAAGTAGTGTACTTTGGTATAACTATGGAATATTTATAAGAAGGTTTTTCTAACATTGTTTTCCTTTTGTAATTAATTTTTGTATTTTGTTTTCGTATTTTGTATTATCTTTTTCTCTCTTCCTGAAATTTTTCTATATAATATTCCATTGTTAAACCGAAGCACAAAAAATCCTTTCTGAAAATCTTTTCAGATTTTCCTTCAGAAGGATTTTCAGAAAGTAGTGTACTTTGGTTTAACCATGGAATATTTATAAGAAGGTTTTTTGAACATTGCTTTCCTTTTGTAATTAATTTAAGTATTTTACTTTTGTATTTTGTTTTCGTATTTTGTATTATCTTTTTCTCTCTTCCTGAAATTTTTCGCAAAACCTTAGGGGTACAGAGAGAACAAATTTTGGACATTAGTCGTGCTCTCTCAATTGAAAAGGTTTTGTTTTTTTATGACTTCCGGAGCTGGTACCCCCTGCTGACGTCAGCTTCGGTTGTCATCATTATATTTTTCATTATGTTCATTGTTTTCTTCTTTAAAATTTTCCATTGGTTTCAATTTTCTTACGGAATTTTTGCTGCATTGCGCAACTTTCCATTGGAAATGTAGTATTTTACTGCTTTTTGCATGATTTTTGATTTCACTGTTTATTATTTTCAGTAAAAAAGTTTTCAAGCAAACTTAAAGTAAAGTAAAATTTTTATAGAACTGAATCAAAACGAGCAAAATAACCTTATAAATAATTTACTTTTTCAAACCAAACTTAACTCGATGTAGTCAACATCAAATTGACTTGGCGTACTACAGCGAAATTAGAGAGAAACTTCGCCAACTGTGGTAACCAATTGGAGTGTCAGTTTCTATGCAATTCGATAGAATGATAATAAGTTTCTTATTTTTAAAACACTGGTGTTAAAGTTATTGTTATTATTTTTTTTTGTGAGCCAGAATGAATAAAACACTACATCTTCCTTAGTTTTAATACATTGATTTCTAAAACAATTATTTAATTGTATTATACCTAATACTGGGAAAACATTTTATCCCCGTGGTTATTATTTTTCCTGTTATTATTTCCAGGTTTATAAAAGCTTTTTAAAACTATTTAATGCTCCTGCACTAAGAACTAAAATGTTTTAATAGTGTATCTCCTACGTTAATGTCTTTTCAGATAATCTTTTCAATTGCTGGATTAAAATGCAGAAAAATCAATGAATCTTTCTTACTCATTATTGAATTGGGAATATATTGTTCGATGCCTCTGAATGAGGTTGAATTGTTCATGGTTAATTTAATTCATCTGATAAGCTTTAAATTTTCTCAAAGCAGCATACTGGTTACACTCCATCTTTGAAATCATTAACTGTTTTAAATTCTCAAGTACTCTGAGCAAAAGAAAATATAAGAAAGAAAGAGTAAGTGTATTTATTTCTGAATGATTATTTAGTCGCAGCCAAAGAGAACAATTACTTATTTCATTTTTGGAAGTTAAGGGATATCACAGATAAACATTACGTACTTTTCTACGTTATTTATTGTAAAATTCATAATAGTTTATTTCTGCATGAAAATTTATAATAGTTTATTTATATAAGGGCAATTAAAAAAATGTGTATTTTTTCTTTATTTCTTGCAAAATTTCTAGAATTTCCTTTCTGGGTGTATATGTAGGGGCAGTCAGATAAAAACTCCGACTATTTGCCCTTGATGTATTGCAATGCTTCTAGGATTTCATTTCAGGGTGTATATGTAGGAGCACTCAAATATGAACCGCGTATATTTGCCCTCTATGTATTGTAATGTTTCTAGGATTTCATTTCTAGATGTATATGAAGAGGCAAAAATAACTGCGAATATTTGCCTTTAACGTATTGCAATGTTTGCAGGATTTCCTTTCTGGATGTATATGTGGGGGCAGTCGGATAAAAACTCTGAATATTTGCCCTTAATGTATTGCAATACTTCTAGGATTTCATTTCAGGGTGTATATGTAGGGGCACTTAAACAAAAACTGCATATATTTACCCTTAACGTATTGCAATACTTCTAGGATTTCATTTCAGGGTGTATATGTAGGGGCACTCAAATAAGAACTGCATATATTTACCCTTAACGTATTGCAATACTTCTAGGATTTCATTTCAGGGTGCATATGTAGGGGTACTCAAATAAAAACTGCATATATTTACCCTTACTGTGTTGCAATACTTCTAGGATTTCATTTCAGGATGTATATGTAGGGGCTCTTAAATAAAAACTGCGTATGTTTGCCCTGAATGTATTGCAATGTTTCTGGGATTTCATTTCTGGATGTATATAAAGAGGAAAAAAAAACTGCGAATATTTGCCTTTAATGTATTGCAATGTTTGTAGGATTTCTTTTCTGGATGTATATGTAGAGACAGTCAGATAAAAACTGCGTTTGGTAATGTTTTTAGTTTATTGTAATATAACAACTATTATGCAATATTTTTATAATAAATATTGAAGATTTTTATACAGATTCCTGTCGTTCTGATTCAAGCTGTCCTTATCTCTCTTGATGTATATTCTCCCTTAAGGGGGATGATGTACACTTTATACATGGAAAAGGTATCATAAGGTTGAGAATAATTAGCACGTAAATTGAAGAACTTGTGCAAAGTTTTATTTAAAAATAGCAAATAAGTAAGTAAAAAAAATTACAAATATATAGTTTGAGGTATAGTGGATTGCTTTTCGGATCTTCCATATGCAAAGCAAATGCTATGCACGGTAAAAAAGGTTTTGATATGTAGCTACCACCATTTTCGTTGTCGAAGCAAACTAAATACATGAAGTATAGAACTATAGTTATCGTTAAAACTTCTATAAAATTGGCAACATAAAAATAGTTTTTATAAATTAGAGCGAATATATTACTAAAAAAGTGCTCGTTTTTAAAAGAAATGTTTTTACAATGAAGTCATTAAATAGATTTTAAGGCGCATAAAAATATGCGCTGTCAGCAAACAACAAGTAAATAAATAACTAAATAAAACTGTAACAGTGTAAAAATAAATAAAAATGTGACTGCATAAACTGTAAAAGATTTTAGTTTACCTCAACACCAGAAATAGTGGCAACTATGCACCAACTTTTTTACAGTGTATAACTAAACTACACCACTATAGTTCGTTCATCAGGAGTTGGCACTTGACTCCACCTCCTCGGACGAAGAGTTCATTTAAGGACGGGGAGTTTAGGGAGAAACGTTCCCGCGCTGGAAATTGAGATAAACCTTACTGTTCGCCAAACGTAAACAGTGAATTCTTTTTCAGTCACTTACTTCGCTTTATCATCTGCTATTATATCTTTCGTTACTCTAGGTAATTAAATATATTGCAGCAAAATGTCTCAAAAAGGACAGACTATTCACTCAAAAGAAAGAAATGTCATTAAATTTATGAAATATTTAATGTTAAAAAATGCACAAAAAAAATCGCAAAATAAGTTATTTTGACATACGATCGCCAAATAGCAACCTTGTTCAGGATTGTTCACATCCTTCTCCCAAAAATAGCGAAATAGTATCGTCGGATACCGCGTGATGAAGGCGGAGCCAAGTGCCAACTCCTGGTAAACAAACTATACAAGGGAAACGAAGGAAATGTAAAGGATAGCAATGCCATGCTTGCCGTGACTTTGAAGCAAAAACGTCAAAACAGCTATTATAAACTATTTTTATAATAATATAAACATTTTCCTTTTTTTGCAGACTCTTGTCTTTCTGGTCATGATTTGATGAAGTTTTTCTGCTTAAGAAGAAGAATCTACACTTTATACGTACTTCATTACAAAAAATATCACAGTGTCAATATAACTAACATGTATATTGTTAAACTAGGGCAAAATTTTGTTTAAAAGCATCAAATAAGTAGATTAAAGGATTAAAATAAATAAATAAATATACCATACGCATTACGGCCTTGATAATAATAAAAAACACGAAAAATGATTTAAAGAACTTAGGTATTTATGGAAGAAATATAATCAGTAAACTCTCCATGTGTTCAAATTATATCTTTCTTGAATTAATTATCAGGTGTTAAATGAAGCATTATTCTATTTTTTAATTTATGCATTTATATGTTATAACAACTTACTATAGTTTCCTTCCGTAAAGAAATTCTGAAAAAATTTGACTTTTTTTCCTACAAACTGTCTCATAAGTTATAAGTAATTAACAAGCTCATAATATTCTTTCGCTTAAAATCAATCAGTCTCATATTATATTTGCAAAATGTGTATCAGTCTCATCTCATATTTATCAAACTGCCTATGTATTATATTCGCATTTTTGGCGATGTTAGCGCCACCCGCCATCTCGAGGGACTAGGACAAAATAATTTTTTTTTGTAAATGTATTCAAATAATTTACAGCATATGTAGGTGTTTTTGTAAAATTGGACGTTCATTCTTTAACTTTAAATTATTATCAAAGGTTTATCTCACATCAAAATTCATAAAAAATTAATAACTTGTCCTCCAAATGATCTCTTCCAATACAACTATTAATATTATTACTGTTAACCAATAAGGAAATGCTTGATAGCGAGTAAATACCTTTTCATTTCACCATTTAGCTTACTTTGTGGTCTGTTTGCGATGAGCAAATCTATGAAACAAAATGAAGATCTCTTTCCAACTAATTTAATTGTACAAATTTCTAAAAACGTTTGTGTTAAGTGATAATGAAAATTTTGATAATTATCTGAATGTCACAAGTAGAATTCAATGACATTTTATCCTCAAAAACTATTTTCGACCATCTAGTCGACATCTAACTAAATGGTTAAATTTCAACAGGAGTTTAATGCTGAATGACAATACAAGTTTAAATAGTTTCTTGATCGTTATTAGTAAAATTTATTTAGATTTCATTGATAAATAGAATGTTACGGTTAACAGAAATTTCTAAAACTTTTCGACTAACTAGAAATGTTCAAATTTCATCAGAAACTTTAAGTGGAATGACAATACAAGTTTCAATCATTTCCTGATAGTTAAAAGCAGAATATTTTGCTATCTTTTCGTCAAAGAAAATATACTCATATTCAACCATTTTCGACAGACTAAAATTTAAATTTCATCAAAAGCTTTATGCTGATTAGCAACACGAGTTAGAATCATTACTTAAACGTTAGAAGCAGAAGTTATAACCATTTTATCGTCAAATAAAATTTACTACTTATCGAAATTTTGACAACTTTCCGACTGATTAGAATGTTCAAATTTCATCAAGAGCTTTATGATGTATGACAAGAATGGCAATACAAGTTTTTATAGTTTCCTGGACGCCAATAGTAGAATTTATTTAAAAGAATTTCAAAGATAATTGTAATTCCAACCTACATCCAACTATCTAGAACGATCAAAATCAACAGAAGATTTATGTTGAATGGAAATAAAGAGTTCAATAGTTTCAAAATGGTTATTCGAAGAATATATTTAAATTTCATGGTCGAACAAAATTTTACCGATATTCTAAATTTGTACTTCGTTCTGAGTATCTAGAATGGTCAAATTTCATCAGAAGCTTTATGTTGAATGAAAATAAACGTTTTAATAGTTTCAAAATAGTTATTCATGGAATATATTTAAATTTCATTGTCAAACAAAATTTTACCGATATTCTAAATTTTCACTTCGTTCTGAGTATCTAGAATGATCAAATTTCAACAGGAGCTTTATTTTGAATGAAAATAGAAGTTTTAATAGATTCAAAATAGTTTTTCGTTGAATATATTTAAATTTCATTTTCAAACTGAATTTTACCGATATTCTAAATTTTCACTTCGTTCTGAGTATCTAGAATGATCAAATTTCATCAGAAGCTTTATGTTGAATGAAAATAAACGTTTTAATAGTTTCAAAATAGTTATTCATGGAATATATTTAAATTTCATTGTCAAACAAAATTTTACCGATATTCTAAATTTTCACTTCGTTCTGAGTATCTAGAATGATCAAATTTCAACAGGAGCTTTATGTTGAATGAAAATAGAAGTTTTAATAGATTCAAAATAGTTTTTCGTTGAATATATTTAAATTTCATCTTCAAACTGAATTTTACCGATATTCTAAATTTTCACTTCGTTCTGAGTATCTAGAATGATCAAATTTCATCAGAAGCTTTATGTTGAATGAAAATAAACGTTTTAATAGTTTCAAAATAGTTATTCATGGAATATATTTAAATTTCATTGTCAAACAAAATTTTACCGATATTCTAAATTTTCACTTCGTTCTGAGTATCTAGAATGATCAAATTTCAACAGGAGCTTTATGTTGAATGAAAATAGAAGTTTTAATAGATTCAAAATAGTTTTTCGTTGAATATATTTAAATTTCATTTTCAAACTGAATTTTACCGATATTCTAAATTTTCACTTCGTTCTGAGTATCTAGAATGATCAAATTTCATCAGAAGCTTTATGTTGAATGAAAATAGAAGTTTTAATAGATTCAAAATAGTTTTTCGTTGAATATATTTAAATTTCATTTTCAAACTGAATTTTACCGATATTCTAAATTTGCACTTCGTTCTGAGTATCTAGAATGATCAAATTTCAACAGGAGCTTTATGTTGAATGAAAATAGAAGTTTTAATAGATTCAAAATAGTTTTTCGTTGAATATATTTAAATTTCATTTTCAAACTGAATTTTACCGATATTCTAAATTTGCACTTCGTTCTGAGTATCTAGAATGATCAAATTTCAACAGGAGCTTTATGTTGAATGAAAATAGAAGCTTTAATAGATTCAAAATAGTTTTTCGTTGAATATATTTAAATTTCATTTTCAAACTGAATTTTACCGATATTCTAAATTTTCACTTCGTTCTGAGTATCTAGAATGATCAAATTTCATCAGAAGCTTTATGTTGAATGAAAATAAACGTTTTAATAGTTTCAAAATAGTTATTCATGGAATATATTTAAATTTCATTGTCAAACAAAATTTTACCGATATTCTAAATTTTCACTTCGTTCTGAGTATCTAGAATGATCAAATTTCAACAGGAGCTTTATGTTGAATGAAAATAGAAGTTTTAATAGATTCAAAATAGTTTTTCGTTGAATATATTTAAATTTCATTTTCAAACTGAATTTTACCGATATTCTAAATTTTCACTTCGTTCTGAGTATCTAGAATGATCAAATTTCATCAGAAGCTTTATGTTGAATGAAAATAAACGTTTTAATAGTTTCAAAATAGTTATTCATGGAATATATTTAAATTTCATTGTCAAACAAAATTTTACCGATATTCTAAATTTTCACTTCGTTCTGAGTATCTAGAATGATCAAATTTCAACAGGAGCTTTATGTTGAATGAAAATAGAAGTTTTAATAGATTCAAAATAGTTTTTCGTTGAATATATTTAAATTTCATTTTCAAACTGAATTTTACCGATATTCTAAATTTTCACTTCGTTCTGAGTATCTAGAATGATCAAATTTCATCAGAAGCTTTATGTTGAATGAAAATAGAAGTTTTAATAGATTCAAAATAGTTTTTCGTTGAATATATTTAAATTTCATTTTCAAACTGAATTTTACCGATATTCTAAATTTTCACTTCGTTCTGAGTATCTAGAATGATCAAATTTCATCAGAAGCTTTATGTTGAATGAAAATAGAAGTTTTAATAGATTCAAAATAGTTTTTCGTTGAATATATTTAAATTTCATTTTCAAACTGAATTTTACCGATATTCTAAATTTGCACTTCGTTCTGAGTATCTAGAATGATCAAATTTCAACAGGAGCTTTATGTTGAATGAAAATGGAAGCTTTAATAGATTCAAAATAGTTTTTCGTTGAATATATTTAAATTTCATTTTCAAACTGAATTTTACCGATATTCTAAATTTTCACTTCGTTCTGAGTATCTAGAATGATCAAATTTCATCAGAAGCTTTATGTTGAATGAAAATAAACGTTTTAATAGTTTCAAAATAGTTATTCATGGAATATATTTAAATTTCATTGTCAAACAAAATTTTACCGATATTCTAAATTTTCACTTCGTTCTGAGTATCTAGAATGATCAAATTTCAACAGGAGCTTTATGTTGAATGAAAATAGAAGTTTTAATAGATTCAAAATAGTTTTTCGTTGAATATATTTAAATTTCATTTTCAAACTGAATTTTACCGATATTCTAAATTTTCACTTCGTTCTGAGTATCTAGAATGATCAAATTTCATCAGAAGCTTTATGTTGAATGAAAATAGAAGTTTTAATAGATTCAAAATAGTTTTTCGTTGAATATATTTAAATTTCATTTTCAAACTGAATTTTACCGATATTCTAAATTTTCACTTCGTTCTGAGTATCTAGAATGATCAAATTTCAACAGGAGCTTTATGTTGAATGAAAATAGAAGTTTTAATAGATTCAAAATAGTTTTTCGTTGAATATATTTAAATTTCATTTTCAAACTGAATTTTACCGATATTCTAAATTTGCACTTCGTTCTGAGTATCTAGAATGATCAAATTTCAACAGGAGCTTTATGTTGAATGAAAATAGAAGCTTTAATAGATTCAAAATAGTTTTTCGTTGAATATATTTAAATTTCATTTTCAAACTGAATTTTACCGATATTCTAAATTTTCACTTCGTTCTGAGTATCTAGAATGATCAAATTTCATCAGAAGCTTTATGTTGAATGAAAATAAACGTTTTAATAGTTTCAAAATAGTTATTCATGGAATATATTTAAATTTCATTGTCAAACAAAATTTTACCGATATTCTAAATTTTCACTTCGTTCTGAGTATCTAGAATGATCAAATTTCAACAGGAGCTTTATGTTGAATGAAAATAGAAGTTTTAATAGATTCAAAATAGTTTTTCGTTGAATATATTTAAATTTCATTTTCAAACTGAATTTTACCGATATTCTAAATTTGCACTTCGTTCTGAGTATCTAGAATGATCAAATTTCAACAGGAGCTTTATGTTGAATGAAAATAGAAGTTTTAATAGTTTCAAAACAGTTATTCTTGAATATATTTAAATTTCACTGTTAAATAGAGTTTTACCGATAGTCAAAATTTCGTCACTTCACAATTAATTAGAATGTTCAAATTTTAACAAGAGCTTTATGGTGAGTGATAATTCAAGTTTTAATAGTTTCTTGATCCTTGTTGCTAGAAGTCATTTAAATTTCCTCGATAATCGGAATTTCGATCACTTTCCAACAAATTATTATAGTATGTTTAAATTTTAACAAGAGCTTTATGCTGAATGATAATGCGTTTGAATAGTTCGTTGATCCTTATAATTAGGATTCATTTAAATTTTACTGTTAAATAGAATTTTACCGATTATCGGAATTTCGATAATTTTTCCATTAATTAGAATGATCAAATTTTAACACGAGATTTATGCTGAATGATAATGCAAGTTTTAATGGCTTTTTGATCCTTATTATTAGAATTTATTTAGATTTCACTGTTAAATAGAATTTTCTGATAATTGGAATTTCAATCACTTGCCAACTAATTAATATAGTAGTATGTTTTAATTTTAACAAAAACTTTATACTGATTGATAATGCGTTTGATTACTTTGTTGATCCTTATAATTAGAATTCATTTAAATTTCAGTGTTAAATAGAATTTTACCAATAATCAGAATTTCGTTAGTTTTTCCACTAATTGGAATGTTCAAATTTTAAAAAGAGCCTTATGCTGAATGATAATGCGTTTTAATAGTTTGTTTATCCTTATAATTAGAATTCATCTAAATTTCACTGCTAAATGGAATTTTACCGATAATCAGAATTTTGATAATTTTTCCATTAATTGGAATGCTCAAATTTTAGCAAAAACTTTATACTGAATGATAATGCGTTTACTTTGTTGATCCATATAATTAGAATTCATTTAAATTTCACTGTAAATAGAATTTTACCGATAATCAGAATTTCGATAATTTTTCGACTAATTAGAATGCTCAAATTTTTAACAAGAGTTGTATGGTTGAATGGCAATACAAGTTTTAATAGTTTCTTGACCAGTACGAGCAGAATTGTTTTTATGACGCGTGATATTTTAACAGAATAAATGTATTTAAGCTTCTGCGTTGTTATAGATATACAAGCTTAGAAATTATTTAATGTCATTAATTGCGTTGTGAATTTGTTTAAAGACTCCGACACAAAAAAAATTCTATAAAAATCTCTCAGAAAGAGTTTGAGAAATACAAATGAACGGTATCTGTCAACAATTCTGTTAAAAAATAACGACATTTTCTTGCAGTACGAAAATACAAATGAAAGTAATACATTTCAAAAGTAAGGAGATGCAACTAAAAGCAAGTGATTTTTACTCGTGTTTTCTTTCTTTATAACGAAAGCAAAAGTATTTCTATGTAGGCTTTGAAAACTATTTTTATCTAACTCTTTAGGGTTCAAAATGTTGTTTAAGGGGGAATATTTTTTTTTTTTTTGAAACTGCCAAAAAAGTTATTTCTTACGTATACTACAGGGTATTAAGTCGGCAAAAAATTCAGCCTACGTTTGAATTCACTAAAGTGATTGATTATGTGTAGTAGCGCTTTTTCGAATTTTAATGGTTCAATATCTTTTGGAATTTAGATTTAAACAAAACAGCGTGTTATTATTTGCCATGATCGTTGCAGTTTATTTATTTACTAAAGGGGCAGATTTCTTTGTTTACCTCTTTTCCAGACTCCTTAATTTCTTTGTAATCATTTTTGTTTTTCAACAATAAACAGATTGTTGCACAAATTATTCAATTAAAAAATGCGATGAGCAGATTTAGTTTCTGATTCTAGGAGAATAAATTAGATATTTTATTTCGACTGCTATTGGGATTCTGCCATAAACGTGTTCGTTTTAATATTTTATTGAATTTTTAAATATTTTTTTCTTTCGATTGTTCAACTTCGCAGCTTTGTAATTTTGAACCCAATCCAGAAGACAAGGGAACTCCTGGATCAAGTATTAGGAGAAATTTGGACTTTTTGATGGAACTTTTTGTGGAGTACTTTTTGATGGAACTAACCCGCATTTACTTTACGCAGAGAGGAAGACCATGAAAACGTGCCATCAGGCTAACCGTGGGAGGTTCTCGTGGGTCTTTCTCTCCATGTAACGCAAATGCTGCTTAGTTCCATCTGTAAGTCCTCCACGAAGGCAAATTTCTCCCAATACTTAATCCAGAAGTTCCCTTGTCTTCGGGATTGGGTTCAAAATTAAAAGGCTACGGAGTTGAACATTAGTAGTTGTAAACCAGAAAATTGGGTCGGCTGTTCAGCAACGGTTATAAAATAAAAAATATTTTATTGAATTTTGAAAACTATTGAAACTTGTTGATTCTCTATGCTGGAAAACTCTTCAGCAATAGTGCAGAAAATTATTTTCTAGAATTTCTTTATAAATTAATAATTATTTTGCGTTAATAATTTTACTTGCCTATATTGTTAGGATACAGTTTTGCATAAAATTTATTATAAAGTAAACAACTTTTTTTTATTACATAATTGTAAAACGACACAAGTTGATATGTTTATCATTAAATGTTGCGTAATAAGGAAGTATTAATAATTACTTTCTTAAACATTAAAACAGCATTAATTTTAGTTTGAAGATTTTAAATTTGAACAATAGACAAAATTTAAAACGTCGCAATAGCAGATGAGAGCATTAAGAAGGTATGAGAAATAAATATTACATGCAAATATGATAGAAGGATAAAAAATAAATTACTGATAAATACTGATTTAATTTTCTTTCATTTTATTCTAATGACAACCAGGGATATTTGTACCTTATCTGTTTATTAATGATCTTACCACGATCATTTATATTCATATTAATGATTTTATCTTTTTTGCCCAATGAGAATGCTCCAACGCAAAGCAAAAAACACTTCAAATTTGACCTAAAATAACCCCAAAAAGTAATAACTTAAAATTTCCATATAACAATAACCCACAATAATTTTTTTTAGAACTGTGCGGAATTTTATGCTCTTTCACTTAATTGTTTTTGAGTTATGAGAATAGCGATCAACAACGGTAATATAATTTTAAAATAAATAAGTAAGAGATAGATACTAGGCGGCGCTGCTGTCTGATAGCGTCTTCCAGTAACCTCCACGATTGTAACACAATCAGTTTCGATTACTTACGGTTGTTACATTAAGTGACAAAAATATTCAATCAATAGATCTGATGAAATTTTATTGTGTTAATACAGTTTTAGTTCTATAGATTAAGTTCCCGATTGTATTGGGATTGTATTGGGGGCCATTGCATTTTCTAGCACAAACTTGTTTATTTTTGAAAAAATTGTCTTTAATTTTCGTTTACAATAAAAATGTATTAAACGTTTTTCACTAAAGAGATTATTAGTTGGTAGTAAGAAATATCAAAAATTGATAACAGTTTGTTTTTCCAAATAACTATTTTAAATGCATTATTTTAATTATATCAGTTTACTGGAACCAGTTCTATATGAAGTTTATTTAAAAAGTAAATATTACATGCATACTGTTTAAAAATTTTAAAACAGTAAATAAGTATGATTATCCTGAATTATTACGTTATAAAGTAATATCATAGATTACTTTATAATAAAGGCTTTTTAGAGTTAAACACTTAATGTATGATTGTAATTAAAATCACAAACGTAATAACAGAGAATAATATTAAGAAGGAATGATTAATGAATAGTACACATAAATAACTTTCATTGATTATTTATTGAGGACAACCATAAATATCCGGATCTTCTATGTTTATTAACAACCATAAAGCATGATTTTTTTTCTCTAAGGACAATTCACAAAATGGCAAGAAAACAAATATTGTTTTATGCTTCATAGAGTTGTAATAATGTTTCACCTCTAAAAACTTGTTTAAAATAATCTAACTAATTAAATTTAAGTTTCAAGTACTAACCTTTCTAATCAGTTTGAAAGTAATTATACTTTGCAAATAATTATGTTCCATCGTTTTAAAAAAATCTGGTTCTGTAATATCTTTTATGATAAAACTAAAGCATCTTGAGTTGGCAGCTTCAAATATGCGCGTGTGTTTGGTATGATAAGAGCTGAAATTTATTTATATTTAACGAGAGCAACATTTCAGCAAAACTTAATTTTATTCATGCAAAAGCTACTGATAGATAATGGACAGATAGTAAATGTTCTGAAATAGAATTTTCATTAAGGATTTTTTTTCCTAAGTCTAAAAACATTTAGATGCAACGAAATTAGTCTAATTGCTAGTGTTAATTAGAAAGTTTGCTTGTGTTTACCTAGTTTTTTTGATACACTCAACAAAAAATCCCTTTTGGACTAATTGCTTATTCAGCATGAATCAGTCAAACTAATTGGATGCTCATTCAATGTTTTTGCATCGTCTTTTTGCGTCTAAGTATTTTACTCCTAATTAAAAATGAAAGTAATAATTTTTTTATCGATTCAAAAAGAGTTGTTGAAAAACTTTCATTTTTTTCGCTATTTCAAAACCGAAATTGATTATACCTGTTTTTTATATGATGAATTATTCAAGTTTTTGAAATTTTACCCATTTAAAAGGTGGCACCAAAAATATTAACCCTTTGGATAATCAAACAGAAAATTTGCTTAATACAAATAAAATAAATTTACTGATGGTAAATGGTTCATTCGATTTAAATAAATAAAAAATAATTCATTTTCAAAAAACAGAAAATGGACACCAATAATACTTGTGTACATCATTTAAATAATTAATTCTAATGATTAAATGTTCCACTAATATTTAGAAGTAAAAATGTGTTTAATATGGTTGTAGTTTATTAATTTTAATGTGATCAAAGAACTAGGACACACAACCATTAAGTGCAAACTGTATGCACAATATTTTATATTCATGTAGGCCAAAATAAAGAAATGGTTGACAGTCAGATATTTCAGAGGAAAACAAAGAATTCGGATAAACAACCATTCCTAGTACTAACTGAACAAGGAATAATTTATGTCATTGTATGCCACAATAAGGAAATATAACTTTGGTATGGTTGAAAATCAGATATTTCAGGGGAAAGCAAAGAACTGGGATACACAGCCATTCCCAGTACTAACTAAGCAGGGAATAATTTACGTCATTGCAGGCCAAAATAAAGAAATATAACTTTGGTATGGTTGAAAATCAGATATTTCAGGGTAAAGCAAAGAACTGGGATACACAGTCATTCCTAGTACTAACTGAACAGGGAATAATTTACGTCATTGCAGGCCAAAATAAAGAAATATAACTTTGGTATGGTTGAAAATCAGATATTTCAGGGGAAAGCAAAGAACTGGGATACACAGTCATTCCTAGTACTAACTGAACAAGGAATAATTTACGTCATTGTATGCCACAATAAAGAAATATAACTTTGGTATGGTTGAAAATCAGATATTTCAGGGGAAAGCAAACAACTGGGATACACAGTCATTCCTAGTACTAACTGAACAGGGAATAATTTACGTCATTGCAGGCCAAAATAAAGAAATATAACTTTGGTATGGTTGAAAGTCAGATATTTCAGGGGAAAGCAAAGAACTGGGATACACAGTCATTCCTAGTACTAACTGAACAGGGAATGATTTACGTCATTGCAGGCCAAAATAAAGAAATATAACTTTGGTATGGTTGAAAGTCAGATATTTCAGGGGAAAGCAAAGAACTGGGATACACAGTCATTCCTAGTACTAACTGAACAGGGAATAATTTACGTCATTGCAGGCCAAAATAAAGAAATATAACTTTGGTATGGTAGAAAATCAGATATTTCAGGGGAAAGCAAAGAACTGGGATACACAGTCATTCCTAGTACTAACTGAACAGGGAATAATTTACGTCATTGCAGGCCAAAATAAAGAAATATAACTTTGGTATGGTTGAAAATCAGATATTTCAGGGGAAAGCAAAGAACTGGGATACACAGTCATTCCTAGTACTAACTGAACAGGGAATAATTTACGTCATTGCAGGCCAAAATAAAGAAATATAACTTTGGTATGGTTGAAAATCAGATATTTCAGGGGAAAGCAAAGAACTGGGATACACAGTCATTCCTAGTACTAACTGAACAAGGAATAATTTACGTCATTGCAGGCCAAAATAAAGAAATATAACTTTGGTATGGTTGAAAATCAGATATTTCAGGGGAAAGCAAAGAACTGGGATACACAGTCATTCCTAGTACTAACTGAACAGGGAATAATTTACGTCATTGCAGG
This sequence comes from Parasteatoda tepidariorum, assembly GCF_982258835.1. Lineage (NCBI taxonomy): Eukaryota > Metazoa > Arthropoda > Arachnida > Araneae > Theridiidae > Parasteatoda > Parasteatoda tepidariorum. The sequence goes on from NC_141763.1 coordinate 44,458,152, forward strand.
CCAAAATAAAGAAATATAACTTTGGTATGGTTGAAAATCAGATATTTCAGGGGAAAGCAAAGAACTGGGATACACAGTCATTCCTAGTACTAACTGAACAGGGAATAATTTACGTCATTGCAGGCCAAAATAAAGAAATATAACTTTGGTATGGTTGAAAATCAGATATTTCAGGGGAAAGCAAAGAACTGGGATACACAGTCATTCCTAGTACTAACTGAACAAGGAATAATTTACGTCATTGCAGGCCAAAATAAAGAAATATAACTTTGGTATGGTTGAAAATCAGATATTTCAGGGGAAAGCAAAGAACTGGGATACACAGTCATTCCTAGTACTAACTGAACAAGGAATAATTTACGTCATTGCAGGCCAAAATAAAGAAATATAACTTTGGTATGGTTGAAAATCAGATATTTCAGGGGAAAGCAAAGAACTGGGATACACAGTCATTCCTAGTACTAACTGAACAGGGAATAATTTACGTCATTGCAGGCCAAAATAAAGAAATATAACTTTGGTATGGTAGAAAATCAGATATTTCAGGGGAAAGCAAAGAACTGGGATACACAGTCATTCCTAGTACTAACTGAACAGGGAATAATTTACGTCATTGCAGGCCAAAATAAAGAAATATAACTTTGGTATGGTTGAAAATCAGATATTTCAGGGGAAAGCAAAGAACTGGGATACACAGTCATTCCTAGTACTAACTGAACAGGGAATAATTTACGTCATTGCAGGCCAAAATAAAGAAATATAACTTTGGTATGGTTGAAAATCAGATATTTCAGGGGAAAGCAAAGAACTGGGATACACAGTCATTCCTAGTACTAACTGAACAGGGAATAATTTACGTCATTGCAGGCCAAAATAAAGAAATATAACTTTGGTATGGTTGAAAATCAGATATTTCAGGGGAAAGCAAAGAACTGGGATACACAGTCATTCCTAGTACTAACTGAACAGGGAATAATTTACGTCATTGCAGGCCAAAATAAAGAAATATAACTTTGGTATGGTTGAAAATCAGATATTTCAGGGGAAAGCAAAGAACTGGGATACACAGTCATTCCTAGTACTAACTGAACAGGGAATAATTTACGTCATTGCAGGCCAAAATAAAGAAATATAACTTTGGTATGGTTGAAAATCAGATATTTCAGGGGAAAGCAAAGAACTGGGATACACAGTCATTCCTAGTACTAACTGAACAAGGAATAATTTACGTCATTGTATGCCACAATAAAGAAATATAACTTTGGTATGGTTGAAAATCAGATATTTCAGGGGAAAGCAAACAACTGGGATACACAGTCATTCCTAGTACTAACTGAACAGGGAATAATTTACGTCATTGCAGGCCAAAATAAAGAAATATAACTTTGGTATGGTTGAAAGTCAGATATTTCAGGGGAAAGCAAAGAACTGGGATACACAGTCATTCCTAGTACTAACTGAACAGGGAATGATTTACGTCATTGCAGGCCAAAATAAAGAAATATAACTTTGGTATGGTTGAAAGTCAGATATTTCAGGGGAAAGCAAAGAACTGGGATACACAGTCATTCCTAGTACTAACTGAACAGGGAATAATTTACGTCATTGCAGGCCAAAATAAAGAAATATAACTTTGGTATGGTAGAAAATCAGATATTTCAGGGGAAAGCAAAGAACTGGGATACACAGTCATTCCTAGTACTAACTGAACAGGGAATAATTTATGTCATTGCAGGCCAAAATAAAGAAATGCATAACTTTGATATCGCTATAGTTCAGATATTTCAAAGGAAAGAACTTTATTTTGCACCGTGCTAAATGCACTTTATCTCAGTACTGAAGCATTCTTAGGCAAAATTCAAGATGCAAATTTTCTTATATCATTAATCGGGTTAATATTACCATGTTTTTAATACACGATTTAAGTATTATATTTAATTAAACAATACATGAAATGCAATGTCAAAAAAGTAAGTAAGCATATAATATAAACATTTTTATTATGAAAACAATCACACTTAAATGATTTATTCTCCATAATTAATTTGCTCATAACTATCTCCTTTTGGGCTAAATTTTTCTTAATTTCATGTGACACTTTACGTATATTATTTTTATTTCACAAGTAAGTTTAGGAAAGCGCCTGTGAGTAAAATCTTTCATAGACTAGAATTTTGTGTTGAAAATCTCTGAAAATTGTGTGAATTTCAAGTTAATACCAAATAGAGTGCTCTTATACACTTTAAAGGATATAGTTAAATCCTAATACCAATGACTGATAAAGCTTAAATCAATCTATCGCTTGTTGGTGAAAAAGGTCGTGTTTTTCAAATCTCCTTTACTTTGGCGAACAAACAAATGATTAGTGTATATTTAAATCATTTTAACTAAACTCTTGTGTGAAAAAAGGGTAGGGCATGTTTTAAACGTATAGCAAATGCTTTTGGGTTATTATCAGTAGTCTAAAGGAGAATAAATGTGCAATTACAAAATAGCGACAATACCGGTGAACCGGTGAAACATAAGTTCTTGTCGGATTGAATGAACAAACATAACATAGTCTATTCAATTTTTTTGTGGTATACCTGTTTAGGCAGTGGGGATGTGATTGTTCCTGTTTTTCAGTGGCGCCATCTATGGCCAGGAATTCGACTTCTGTCACGCCATTCACACAACCACAACCCGTTTATAGGGCGGGTCACATTCACACACAAAGGAGAAAGGACATAATACACAGAGAGAGAGAAGGAAACATCCATGCCTTGCCCGAGATTCGAACCCAGGACCTTTCTGATGCAAGGACAGTTCCCTGCCCCCCTACACAGACCGGTCGGCAGCCTATTCAATACCAAGTAGTTTTCAATCATTGTTTCTGGTTGATAGAAAATATTCATTGCAATCCCTGATTTGCGAAGTAATTTTAATCTTCTAGTCGGATTAATTTGATAAATTAGTCATATAATCTGTTATAAAATGAATGTATATTTTTAGTTGTATGATAAGATATTTACATTAACACAAGAGTTACATAATTTATATTTATTTATTTTCCTTTTTATTCTCTGAAATTATCAGAAGATGGCCTCACAAATCATAGGTTGGTAAGAAGCTACTAAATGTAATTTAAAATTCATGATGTTGATTTTATTTTATATTTAATATTTTATATTTTTATTTAATATCCGTTGTTGAACAGTCGACCCAATTTTGAGTTTACGACTACTAATGTTCAACGACCTATCCTTGTCATTTTAAACGAATCCAGAAAACAAGGAAAGTCCTGGATCAGTACCCCCAGAGGTATTAATTTGTTATGGGAACATGGAGGGCTTTGCGACTCGATATATTTAGCATTCATCAGTCACCATTTACTACACGAGGATCTAACCCACGACTTCTTGGACATGGTCCCAGTGCCCTACCAACCAGGCAAACCCGCTTTCATGAAGTTGATATTATTTTATTTTATAACCGTCGTTGAACAGCCGACCCAATTTTGTGGGTTTACGACAACTAATGTCCAACTCCGTAGCCCTGTAATTTTGAACCCAATCCAGAAGACAAGGAAACTCCTAGATCAAGTATTGGTAGAAATTTGCTTTTATAGAGGACTTTTTGATAGAATTGACCCGCATTTGCGTTATATGGAGAGGAAGACCACGAGAACTTCCCACGGTTCGCCTGACGGCAAGGGGACTCTAACCCATGATCCGCCTGCCACTGAGGATATTTCAGGTCAGCACTGTGGTCGGTGCAAGCCGGATGCGGAATTCGTATCGACTGGGATTCGAACCCGGTTCGCCTCATTGGAAGGCGAACGCTCTATCCCCTAAGCCATCACGGCTCTCATGAAGTTGATTGTAAGTAGTACACTTACCATAGAGAGGGAAGAGGGGTAAAGTTTAGCCATTACATTTATAAGTAGATTAAAAAGTATTTACATCAGCTCATTGTAAAATTGAATAAAAATTAGCTAACTACTTTATTTACCTAGAAAGGGATTGAGAATGACTAAATATGAATATAAATTTGAAAACTAAGCAAAAAAAAAAGAAATGTGTATTACAATTAATGGCCTGGCAAGAAAATACCCAAGATGCTTCAAATCCCTAAATTAAAGAATGTTTGTCCCCAAACTATCGAACACAAAGAGTTAATAGAACTCAGTAACTATCAATCGTGGCATTAGTGAAGAAATAATTGGAAGGCCCTGCACTTTTGTCCAAACGACCAAAAGGAAGTTCCTTCATAGGAAATGCTCCATCATTTGTACATAACCCCCACTAGATAAAGAAAAACAGTTAGTCGTCTTCTAGTAGCCGGGTATTCACGTTCATTGCCGATGATCCATGAAAATGCCCCCCTTTTCCCTTCTTTTGGGGCAGCCGCCCCAAACATACGCCCCATTGACTCACGTAATGGTAGACCAACAGATCTGGAAAAAAAAAGAGGAACAGATCCTGCTTTTCTACTGCAGACGCCAAATCAAAAAGAGGTAAAGGATAAAAAAAGAAAGAGAGAAAAGAGATAATATCACTTCATGATGAGAAAAATTCTTTCTCTAATTTCCCCTTTCTGATACGATTGCACCCTTGAAGTTCTTAGGGGTGGATGAGAGAAACTCAATAAGTAGGAGTTCTGGAGTTTACCTGGCATTGAAGGATATACAACTGCGCTTGGTAGTATTTTATATATATAGATCTTGTGATTTATATAGAGGAGACAGGTTTTCAATTATTTTGTGGACATTTATTTAACCGTTGATAGGCTGTTGAAGAATTTGGAGATTACGGGTTCCCAAATCTTAATTTATAGATTGGAGGAAAGAAACCTAATAAGTAGGAGTTCTGGAGTTTTCTGGCTTTAAAGAATATGGAACTTAGTTTGATTGTATTTTATGTATAAATCTTGCTATTTATATGGATCTTTACTTTGCTGCTTTGCTTTATATGGAGCTTTACTTAGCTTCACTTTTACAGTTACTTTGTGGGCATTTATTTAACTGTTGCTAAAGAATTTATAGATAATGGGTTCTAAAAATTACAATTTATAAAATGGATGAATATTATAGATTGGATGAAAAAACTTAATAAGTAGGTTTTCGTGAGTTTACCAGGCATTAAATGATGTAGAGCTGATTTCGGTTGCATTTTATGTATATATTGTGTGATTTATATAGCAGACAGGTTTTGGATTACTTAGTAGGCTTTTATTTATCTGATGATATGCTGCTGAAGAATTTATTGATTACGGGTTCCCAAAATTGTAACTTATAGAATCAATAAATATTATAGATTGAATAAAAGAAGGAGTTCTTGAGTTTGCCTAGCATTAAAGGATATAGACTGTAGTTCGGTTGCATTTCATGTATAAATCTTGTGATTTATACAGAGACACCAGGTTCTCGCATACTTTGTGGACATATATTTAACTGTTGCTATGTTACTGTTCTACGGCGGTTATAGAATAAATAAAAAAAGTAATCCAAAAAGCCTTTTACAATAGTTCCAAAATTGATCTTATTTATCTAAAAATTCCAATCAAATTAATAAAGCGTATGAACTGAAGAAAGTGACGGGAACAATTTTCCCGGAATTAGCTGAAGGCCCAGTTGAAATTCTTTACAAAGAGTGATATTTTTTTATTTAATATTTTATATAGAGAAATTGGCAGATAATTTTAAGTATAATTGTACAATTTTTGCTTGTTAAATTAAGCTTATAACTTTAATACATAATAATATAGTTCAATAAATATAACGTTTTCATTAAAATTATGCACTTATAAACCATTATAAATTTAGTATATTTATTAAAAATTGGTATTTTGTGCATCAATAGGTAAGTTAACTTTTACTTTTAAAAAATGTCTTGTCAATGAGCTTATAAAATATGTAAATTGCATATTTTCTTTTTTATGTAAAAGTGAATTTCGCCCTTGAGCTCATGAATTCTGAGGCTGCCCCTTAGAATATGAGTCAATACTAACTTTAGTTACTGTAAAAAAGCATGTATTCATTTCAACCAAAAATTAAAGACTGTATTCACATCGCAAAATATTAGACCTTTCTTTATGCAGTATGTTTATAGACGCGATGCAGCAATCAAATTTCACAAATTTAAAATCTGACTGGTATAGCATGGTAACGAATGATGCTTATAGTAAAATCCATGTGTGCAGACTGGTGTTGACTTGTCGAATTTAAATTAAAATAAAAGAAATGTAATACAAATTTTACTGCCAGTGAAAATGTAAGGGTCCCTAAATTAGTATCTAGTAACTTCTCTTAACCGGGACTTGCTCATCTAGACAAAAACTCACTCGATTAAAAATTCATCCGACAAACAATTTGTCACCGGTAGATAAAACAAGGAAAGCGTAATTTAATACCATATAACTCTACTTTGGACTTTATAACCACCAGTATTTGATTAGAAAGAGAGTCCACAAAGTTTTAGAGCTACAGTTAGAAAAAAAAATAATACCCTATCATTAATAAAATTAAATAAATTTTATAAATTAAAAATAATGATTAAATCAAATTTAAAAGTATTTTAAGAATCTTTTGTTATTTAAAATTAACATTTAAATAATATTTATTTTTTTATTGAAATTAAATATTTGATTAATAAAATTCTTTAAATAAAAATAATAATATTATTGTTTTACAAGATTGCATTAGAAATCATTTCTTAAAAATTTAGTCTATCAGTAGAGGAAGAAAAAATATTTAAAATTCTATTAAAATGCTTCAAATGGCTGTATTAAAGTTTTAATTTTATTTAAAAGCCTTTCAAATATAATTAATTTCTAATTATTTTAATTTAAAATTACATTTCAAAATTATTTAGTAATTTTTTAAATCTAATATTTGATTAATAAAATGCTTTATATAAAATTATTTTATCATTATTGTTTTCTCAGTATCTATTACAAATTTTTGCTTAACGATGTAATTTAGTAGTAAGGAAAGTAAATACTTAAAAATCCTGTCAAGACATGTCGGAAGCTTATAATATAATTTAATTAAATGTATTATTTTTTTAATATTATTTAATTTTTCTTAAAATTAAAATGTAAACAATATTGAGTATTTATTTAAACATATTGTTTAATAATTAAAGTATCTTACATAAAATACTTTTATCGTTAATAATTACACAGATTCTATTACGAACTATTTCTTAAAAATGCGATCTAGTAGTAAAGAAAGTTAATGTTCATAACCTTATTAAAATTTGTCGAATTAGGAATTTTATATAATTTTAATTTAATTTAATGACCTTTTTTATATAATTTAATATTAAAAATTTTTACTTAAAATCATATGTTAATAATATTTGCTGTAATTAAATCTAATATATGATTAATAAAATATTTAATATCAAATTATTTTATCGTTATTTTTTCCCAGAATCTATTTTAAACTATAGCTTAAAATGTAGTTTAGTAGGAAGGAAAGGTAGTGCTTTAAATCCTATCAAAATTTGTTGCAAATTTCAAACATAATTTAATTTAATTTAATAACATTTCTAATATAATCTAATTCTACTCATTTTTATTTAAAATTACATTTCAGTAACATTTAGCATTTATTTAAGTCTAATATTTGATTAATAAAATACTTTATCTAAAAATATGTTATCGTTATTGTTTTCCCAGTGTCTATTACAAACTATTGCTTAAAGGGCAAACTATTTTTTAAAAGTGCAAACTATTTCTCGCAGCTAAGAAAGTAAGTACTTAAAAGCCTGTCAAAATTTGTCGCAAGTTTCTAATATAAGTAATTTCGCATAATGGAAGCAAGAGCTTCATGTTCATATACAAAATAGTTAAATATTTATAACTTTCTCCTTAAAATGATGTATAATTAAAGAAAAACTAATTAACATTTCCGTTAGAAAGCCCCGTTGATTTCGAAACTCATCAGTTATTTAAAAACTCAGACGATATTTTCCTGCTACTGCGATGATTCAGACGAAAATAAAAAAAACTGTGAAAAGAATAATTTAATTAAACCTACCCCTAAAAAACCCAGCAGGAGAAGGAATCAAGCAGTTAAACTGTCAAGAATCAGGGTGCCTTCACGTGAAAGTAAATTGGCAAAATAATTATATTAACTCATTTTCACGTTTTGAGAATGCAGGGAAAATATTAAAAAATTCGAGAAAAACGTATTTTACAATCCCAACGGACTAAAGAAGATAAAGAAAAAATTAAAGATGTACTCTTACGTTTAGGAAACTTGAAAAACAATTTTGTTTAACGGAAGTTTAGTAAAACTTGAACTTATTTATGCATAACGCAAATGCGTATTCCTCCCCTCCCCCCTCCCCAGAGATAGAGTAGAAGACAAAGAAAAATAAATGGTATAATTCGCTAACTGAAGATAAAATTAAATTATACACGCAAGGAAACTTTTTAGAAAACTAATTTCTTCCTTTTTTAGCGTATCTTTTAAACATCTGAATATAAAGGATATAGAATAAAGAAGAAATAAAACACATGTTAAACGCTTCATCTTCTAAATTAAATTTTTCTTTCAAGGTCCTAATTTATAACTTGCATGTTTATTGCAAAGAAAATATATGATGAAGATGACAAATTACCCCTATTTCATCTTCGTTTAATTTCGAGAAAATTAGTTTTAATATTGGATTGCTAATTGTATTAAACAAATAAAATATAATATAAATCAATCGCTGTACGTACATTAATCATATTCTTTAATTTATTGAAAAATTCAATATATTGGAGTCCGATTGTTCAAACTTATCACGCACTAATTCAGAATTTTCATGACACGTTAAATGCATTTAGAAATTTCATTCGGTTTAAACTTTACCGACAATAATATTTAAGTTTAATTATTCAGATGAGAAATAATTCTATTTAAAAGATCTAAAAAAAAACCTCTGAAGTGAGAGATATATTTTTTAATTTTATGTATTTACAAAAATAAAATTTTTACGATACTCAATTACACCTCACGAAATAAAAAGCTGTATTCTAGTACACATTACAATAATAAATGAAATTTCATTTTCTGCTATAAGAAACATGAAATGATTCAGAAAAAATTAAACCAAGAAAGCAGCAAAGTATTAAATCAAGCGAAAACAAATGAAAAACATGAAAAATATAATATTAAATACTTAATACATTATCAGCTAAGTATAGGCTGTCATACAGCATCAATAATAACTAATACAAAGAATAAAACCATGAAAAGGAGCAAAAATCCGATCATAAAAGCACAAGTTATACGGTGTTATCTTGTCTCTTACTGCAAGCAGGTCTCTGATATGTACCATTTTAAGTAAGTACCATTTTAATTCGTCTTACGATTCTTTTTAAGTTTTAACCTTATCTCTGATCTAGAAAGAGAATATACTTCATTTGAAACTACTTCTTGATGTTACAACATGGCATGGAGCATTTTCGTTCTTAAAGTAACATTCGTCAGTTCTAGAAAATTGACAGAGAGTAGAAAAAGTAAGATTGTCTGAAAATCCCAAGTAGACATCGATAATCAATTTACTAAGAACAACATACAAAAATCCAAGCTTATGTTATAAAAAACACCACAAAACACGTGGTGTGTAAAAATACATGTTGCTACAAAATGCCTGTGGAATTAAAAAATAAACATTATTTATTGAAAAGTGCCTGCGGAATTAAAAAATAAACATTATTTATTGAAAAGTATCACTTTTATGACACATGTCACTGAATTGTCCGTAATTTTATTATTTACCTCTATTCAAATAATTTTAAAATAAATTTTTATTATGATACCGTAAACCGGGGCGAGTCTACCCATCCAGGGGCGAGTCTACCCATTTTAGTTTTATTTAATTTTCACTATTTTAAATTGCAAGTAAAATTTTTTTTACCGACGGAAGATTAGTTCAGACTCCAAGGAAGATGGCGCTGTAGTAGTTTGATCCGTTTTTATTTATTTGGTGTCTTTTTAACCGACCTGTTCAAACGTCTTTTGAGAGATTTGTATTGAAAATCAGCAAACTTTTAGTTGGTGCTCCGTAAGTATATTATTATTATTACTATTTTCACTTTGGTTAAGTGATAAACTTATCTAAGATTAAGATTACATTAATTTTATACGAAAAAAAACAAAAATAATGTAAGTTTTGCTGTTGTAAACAAAAAGCCAGAATTCGCGGGGCGAGTCTACCCATTCGTATTTAGTTTTAATGAAGCATAATAATATAATTTAGAACTTTGTTTATATTAAAATTAAGTCATTTTAAATGAATTTGAGTACAATATTTTAATTCTGCATTGATAAATTTATCATTAATAAGAAAATTTATAGGTTAAATATAAATGTAAATATAAAATATGCTTATTTTACCTATTTTTTCAATTTTTATATTACAAAATTAACTTTTTTTATTTAATGCAAGTTAAATAAATTATTATTTATTATTACAGATGGTTCGAAATTACATTCGCAAAACAAATGGATTTAAATGTTACAAAAAAATGCCATGATTTTGTTAATAATCTTTAATTATTATTATTTATTAATTATTTAATTGTAAATTTATATTAATTTTAATTTATATTTATCAACAATAATCAGAAAAAAATGTTATTTTATAATGTTAATAATTATAAAAACAAAACTGTGATCAAAATGTGATAATCGATCAAATACTCAATGTGTGTTATTTTATGAATAAAAAAATGGAATATATAATAAAGTTATGAATTTTACTTCATAAATATCCTATATAGTAACTAAAATAACAATTTTATAGTAAAATTTGATTATTTACAATGTTAACATTCATTTTAGTAGAATGGGTAGACTCGCCCCATACGAGAGATTTGTCAGCAGTTCTATAAAAATATACAGTAACAGCGTAACTGATAATATTTTCTAAAATCGATTTCAGAGCTTTAAAGAGGAATAAATAGCGATTCCGAAACACCTATTAAAAGCCTTTTTTCTTTAATATTTACAAAAGTTTGACCACTTGAAAGTTGACAAACTGAAAAAATGGGTAGACTCGCCCCGGTTTACGGTAGTTTAATCTTTGGAGAAAAATTATTACGCTAAATTTCTCCTTTTTAAGCAAGTTGTACTATTTTCTTTCTTCTTAAAAGTTGACCCGATGTTTGTTGTAATTGAGCTCTTGCTTGAACACTATTTTAACTATATTAATAAGCAGGGTTTTATCGTTTCAATAAAAAAGTATTTTCAACCTTTGAAATTTCAATAAAAAGTATTATCAACCTTTGAGATTTCAATAAAAAGTATTATCAACCTTTGAAATTTCAATAAAAAGTATTTTCAATCTTTGAAATTTCAATAAAAAGTATTTTCAACCTTTGAAATTTCAATAAAAAGTATTATCAACCTTTGAAATTTCAATAAAAAGTATTATCAACCTTTGAAATTTCAATAAAAAGTATTTTCAATCTTTGAAATTTCAATAAAAAGTATTATCAACCTTTGAAATTTCAATAAAAAGTATTTTCAATCTTTGAAATTTCAATAAAAAGTATTTTCAACCTTTGAAATTTCAATAAAAAGTATTATCAACCTTTGAGATTTCAATAAAAATTATTATCAACCTTTGAAATTTCAATAAAAAGTATTTTCAATCTTTGAAATTTCAATAAAAAGTATTTTCAACCTTTGAAATTTCAATAAAAAGTATTATCAACCTTTGAAATTTCAATAAAAAGTATTTTCAACCTTTGAAATTTCAATAAAAAGTATTTTCAACCAACAGGATTTCACGATGTGACAAGATGAAATTCAGTGCACATTTATTGATTGATTACAGCATTCCGAAAATAATTCTGCATCTAATAGTTTGATTTGAAAGTGTAATTAAATTTCGGGTGTAAGAAATGTTTTTAAGGATGAGTTGTTGCCGTACTTAACAAATGAAAGTCCCTAATTAAAGTTTGTTCAGACAGTGATAACATTACTGTAATCTTTCGCTTGACAGAGATAACAGTATCATAAAGGAAATATGCAACGATAACCCTATATGATGAACTTTTGAGACAAACATTTCGAAACTCCATTTTTCTTTATATTCTTCTCCTTCATTTACTTATTACAATTCTACCAAAGTACACCTTCATTTATTGATAATTCCTCCACAGGACCAGGCTTAAGATAATTTCTAAGTAGCTAAATCAGGAAGTTAATCAGAAACTAAGTTAGACACATTTTATTGACAGAGGCATACATTATTATTATTCAACGTGTGCTTTTGTTCCTTTTCAAAAGACATTAAGAGACGCCAACCGAGCAGTCCACCTATCCTCAAATCTCAAAACTTCGCCAAGAAGTTCCAAAAGAGAGTGAATGGCGAGGACATGGGGGAGAACAGAAACCCCACCAGCTTTCGCCGAATATATCTCGCCGACATCATTCTAATGAAGGACATTAAGACTTTAATTAGATTGTGCCACTCAAGGCCCAATTCAGTATCTCCAATGACGAAGGAATGTCATTGATCGGGAAGAGAACATGGGGACACCTTCCCTCATTTCCATCTGCAACTGCTTTGGACCAATCAGAGGGTAATATATTCAGAGGCTAACGCTCCACCGTTCCCTCATCCTTGATTGGTTACCTGTTGCTGTAGATGGAAAAGATTCAGAATACGAAGTCGATTTATAGAATGACGCCTGATGACGCAATCAAGACTCCGTAATGAGGATATCGAACAGTAAAGAAGGATTTTTCCTTCATTATTATTCAACCTGCCTCGTATGGTCCATGACTTATTAAAAATTATGCTATTAAAGTTAATAATACAATCAAGAATGTTAAATATTCCCATTATTAATAATTTGTTAACGAAAAGCGCCGTAGCCAACTAAATTATTGCCTTTTCAGGTGATTGGCCTTTTTAACAAATAAATGCAAAAATTAATTCCGAATAATTATAATTTTATTGAATTTTTTCTTTTTCATTGCACTGCATATAAATAAAGCCAATTTTCTAACCACGTGTAAGAAATTTCAAGAAAACCATAAACAGTGCAGCACACATATAATTCTTTATAATTTTATTTATTAATTAATTCTCACACATATACTGGGTTGTATGTCCCATGCTAAGAACGGCTTATAAACCCTTGTAAAGTATAATATAGTAGAAGTATTAAATCCTCTGCAGATGATATGTCTCTCCCTGCTTTGGTAGCCCGACGACTTGTGCGCAGAGTGGAGCCATTTTTCGATTGCACAGTTTAACGAGGATCGATACCACGTTCCATTGATCCCTTCTTAGGCCGATCAAAGTGACCACCCATCCGCTTACTGACAGTAGACAGCGATGCTTAACTTTGTCGATCTATTGGGAACAGTATCTTACAATCAGTCCACGGAATAACCGTTAAACAGAAAGATCTCAGATAGTAAAAATTAGAGGAAGACAGCACCAAGATACAACCCAGGTTACCTGCAGATAGCAGGTAGCCTTACAGCAAACTTTGTATTTTATTTTTTACTTTGTTGGCATAGAAATGATGAAAAATTTACCATTTTTTTTAAAACTTAGTAAAAATATTAGTACGATAAGCCTGTTTCTTGAAAGATTGAATAAAGGCATGCAAAAACTTTACAAAAAATGTATATAACATTTCTAGCTTCTACTGTAAACCTTGTTTTTGCCTTTTTTTAATTCCAGCTTTGTCCAGGCTCTGAAATGCAATATTTTATTTGCGTTGAAAACGTGACGTTCAGGCCTACGTTGACTTTTAAAGTGTCAAAGAAAGTTCATTAAAACCTGCGCAAATAAGCCTTGTTTTGGTGATGGTCATAAAATCAAAAATAAACCTTGGGAGAGGGAATTTATCCTCTGTTTGAGAACGCTTTACACTCTTGATTTTTGAATGATGATTCATATTCGATTTCAAATGGCTTTTCTAGCATTGCTTTGTAAAGCAGATTCAATCTCGATATAAAAGGGTTGTTTATGCAAGCTTTCAGCGAACCTTTTAGCGCGCAAACTAACATAGTTAAATTTCACATTGTTTCAAGCTGACATCGTTTATTTGCTAATATTTTATAAACATCGTTGGGTTTTGTGATGAAGGTTATTGCTTGCATTAAAATACACCTTACACTGCTATTTGGGAGGCGGGATTTTAAATCGAGACCCCTACGCTTTAAAGCATTTGTTGAAAGCTTAAGATCCTTCTAACTTAGAATACTCATGAAGTATTTTATGTGTTGAACACCAGTCTGATGCCATCCATCGCTGAAGTTTCTTATAGCTTAATCATCAAATGATTATCTTATTCTAAACTTAGCAACTGCAGTTCCAGAAAGAATTATTTTTACGTTTCAATTCAGCTGATGTCTTTCAACTATATTTATTTCAATTTAAATAGTTATACCCATACAAAATGTTACAAAACTGCTGATAACAACTGCAAAAACAAAATTCATAACAATGCGGTGTCTGAAAGCAGAGGACTAGCGCGATAGGTAACTTATTAGGAAAATATGGAAAATAAAATAAAGAGGAATATTAAAGGGCAAAGAATACTTATTATGAATATTTTACAACAAATGCCTTAATGTGCGGCCATCAGCTTTACTACAGGCTTTAGATCGTAGAAGAAATGGATCATGCAGGTGTTGAAAGATTTCTGATATTTTCTTAATGTCTACTGCAGTGATATTTGTTCGATCAGACAATATTCTTTGGAAATCGCTCAGGGGCATAGTTAGAGGGGGTCAAGAGAGGACATTTATCTGCGGAAGCAGCGTTAGAGGTTCACTAAATTCATGAAAAATAATTATTAAAACAAACTGCAGAAAAAAATGTGTTTTTTTAATATTCCCAGTTTTATTTACTAGTCAAGAGCCCCACAACTTCTCCCAAGTTTTATCCCATTTAATTAAAAACTAAATTGGATACCTATTTTGAAGCTAGCATTGCTTGTAGCACATTTTAAACTAATTTTAGATCTATAAATGCAACATTCTTCTTCTTAGAGAAAATGATAATCATAATTATTCAATTTATCAAAAACAATAACTCGAATTAAAAACATCTGAATGTATTGTACACTTATATTTTAAACCAACACCACAAAACAGGGAAATCATGAAGAATAAGGGATTTTATCAATCTTGAAAAGTAGGGCAATTATGAAAAAAAAATTATTTGAAATATCCCAGAAAGTTAGGTGAATATTAATTAATTTGATCTTGAGATACCTAAAAGTCAAATATTTTCTCCGAACAAATTAGTCTTATAATAATATTTTTTTTAAAAAAAAGGCTGGCTTACTAGCAAGTATAAATGTTAAGTAATACAGTTAATGTATAAAAATAATTTATAACTTAAGAATTATAATACAATTTATGCCACTAGCTATGAAAATCAAGGAAAATCTATTAAATCAGTCTAATAGAATCAGGAAAAAGGTAGGGAATTTTCTCTGAGTGTTAGAAGCATTCTATCAATAAAGAAATTTAATTTATAATTTAATTTTATTAAAATTTATAACAAATCTTTTGGATCTTTTACAAAGTTCAACCTGTTCCGAAAGTAGAATGTTTCATTTTAAGATATGCTACATAATATTAGTTTTAAGATGTGGTTTAATTCCGTTATCAAAAGCTTATTTTCATATCTTTTGGTTTTCTCACTTCATCTTAAATTAATCTTTAAGTCGTTCTAAATATATATATATAAAAATGCTTTAAGTATTAATGAGTTATATGATTGTTAAATATTTACTATTTTCGGTTGTTAGCAACTAAAAGAACGATGGGAGAGTCCTCCAAAAAATAAGAAAACAGCTGATAAGGTACTTATCTTAACATAAGATAAATTATTCCACTCCGATGCTATATCCTTCTGCCTTAAGAGGCCTCTGCCAGCGCCATCTTGCATTTTTGGTTAAATTTTAAATTTTCGTTTTCTTGATTTTTTTTTTGACTTAATAAGCTTTTGTTGATATAGCATATGATATAGCATATAGTATATATATGATATAGCATATACGTTGGTATAGCATATAAGAAATTCGGCAGCACAATATCTTTAAAAAAAAGGTGGAGCGTAGAAAGTGTCGCTTCATTGCTGTCGTCGGTCATTAAGGCAAGGGGGTGCGATTGTTCTTGTTTTGCCAGTGGCGCCATCTATTGTCAAGAATTTGACTTCTGCCAAAATTTCAGGTTCAAAACAATTTCTCCCTCAGTTGCAATCAGTTTAGATGATTAATTAGGATTGAAAATGAACTTCAAAATTTATTATTTTTCAAATTTCATTTGTAAGATTAGCCAAAATCGAATATTTTAATTCAAAGACTTATCTTACTTGTTTTAGGAGTATTCAAAATTTCCTAAAACAAAATTTCAGCCTTAAGCCAATTTCTCACTCAGTTCCAACCAGTTTGAATATAAATTGATTAGAATTGAAAATGAACTTCAAAATTTATTATTTTTCAAATTTTATTTGAAAGATTAGCCAATATCGAATATTTTAATTCAAAGACTTAGAGTATTCAAATTTTCCTAAAACAAAATTTCAATCTCAAAACAATTTCTCACTGAGTTCCAATCAGTTTGAATGATTGATTAGAATTGAAAATGAACTTCAAAATTTATTATTTTTTAAATTTTACATGAAAGATTAGCTAAAATCGAATATTTTGGTTTAAAGATATAGAGTAGTCAAATTTTCCTACAATTAAATCTCAGTTCTAATCAGTTTGAATGATTGATTAGGATTGAAATTAACTTCGAAATTTATTATTTTTTAAATTTTATTTGTAAGATTAGCTGAAATGGAATATTTTAATTCAAAGACTAAGAGTATTCAAATTTTCCTAAAGCAAAATTTCAGTCTCAAAACAATTTCTCACTCAGTTCCAATCAATTTGAATGATTGATTAGAATTGAAAATGAACTTCAAAATTTATTATTTTTTTAATTTTATTTGAAAGATTAACTAAAATCGAATATTTCAATTCAAAGACACAAACAGTTAGTTGATACAAACAGTTAGTTTATTATTTGTCTCTGTACCGTGTTCTGAAAGTTACTTAAAGTTATTCATCCATTAAAGCAGTTTTGATCCTCGGAAAAGAAGCTTTTCCACAAGCAATCAGTATTTTCTTCATGCAATGGAAGCAACTTACAGAGGTCTTATATCATCAATTTTAACTGTCGTAACAGAAAATTACGTTAAAAGTAATAGTTTTCCTTGAGTTCGATAACAATAAATTTTATATTATCATTCAAAGTCGTACTATGAGACGAATCATCTAGATTTCTTCTAGAATATCCAAGTACTACTCCATTTTTCTTTCAAGTGAAACCCGAAATAGGCTTATATCATCCATTCCAGGTTTAAAAATTGGATTATTCTATTTCAGGAATTTATCATCTGTTTTTATTTGGGATAGTTCCTTGTCGTATGTCAATAGACACCGCTTCTTCTTGATTTTCTAACAGCAGCAAGAATCCCTTTTCAAGCCTGAGTCCCTTCTTCTTTTATCTTCTTATTCATTCTATTTTCTATTCCTGTTCACTTTGACTTATTGTTGTTTGCTTTCCTTTTCCCTTTTGGAGGCAGCTTTTATGGGGGAAATAGTTGTCCTGAAATATTTTAGGGAACATTAAAATACTTACGTAAATGATAAGAGGGAACCTTTTCATTCAATTCATGCGTATTGATTAGTTATCGGCACAATACATTGGTGATTAGGTATAATTCATTATTTGTCAATACACCATTTATTCTATTTAGGAACATTAATGTGAAAGTGAAAATTCATATATATTGTATCTACTAAAAATTGTGTGAATTAGTATACTATTTAAACTAAAATTGAGAAAACTTACCAGAGAATTGATAATGTAAACAGAGGCAGCTTTACGATTGTTCGTTTTAAAATAAATTAAATATTTTCGCTTTAAGTTTTACATGGTTTAAAGAGCATTCTAGGATGTTAAGAAAATAACAGCTTATTTCAAATCTGTTATAGATGATAGAAAAGTTCATGAAGCATAGTTCACAGTTGTTGTTGTTGTTTTCGTGTCCATGGACCTTCAGATCACATCAAAGGTCTGGACTATTGCGTCCGCCAGCTTCGGCGTCTCTTGACTGTAGAGAACAGCTTAAAGATTGTCCTCAATTGGCATCCATCCTAATTTTAAAACATGTGTGGTGAGTGCGGGCACTCGAAAATGTGTTTTGGTGCCAACATGATATTCGGGCATTCACTGTAAATCATGGAAATTACGTCAATATGCCTTCTGAGTGGGGTTATTCTGTCAAAATCAAAAAGCATTGCAGACAGCATGGAAGGAAATTCGCATCATACATTCAGAGCTTGTTAATTATGATAATTCGAAAAGCGTCGTTGACAGAATGGCATGAAATTCAAGTCAACTCATGTTCTGAGTGTGATTATTATGATAATTTGATGGGCAATGTTGCAGCATGCCATGGAAATTACGTCAACTACGTCAACATATATATAAACTATGTCAACATATATTCTGATTTGATTATTCGGGTAATGTGAAAAGCATTGCCAACAGCATGGCATGGAAGTTACATAAACTAGGTCAACATATATTCTGGCGTGATTATTCGAATAATGTGAAAAGCATTGTCAACAGCATGGCATGGAAGTTACATAAACTAGGTCAATATATATTCTGGCTTGATTATTCGGATAATGTGAAAAGCATTGCCAACAGCATGGCATGGAAGTTACTTCTCGTGTTCTGACTAGATTATTATGATTCAAAAAGTATTGTTCTCAGCATTGCAAAGAAATTGCGTCAAATCATGTGCTACTCGAGATACTTAGGTATCTCGATTAGAACAAGATTATTGGTATTTATTACGTGGTGTAGATCTAGACATGGAATTATTTGATTATTTAGGCTTCAAATTTATTTTGTAGTAGCTATCTTAAATGTGCTCTGGAGTGCATTTCTAGATTTCCTCATACACCATTAACGAGTGGCTAATAGTTAGAGATATATGGGGCATATGTGCTGACTTAACGCCTCTCTCCATACTACATCTATCGAGGTTATCTGTCATATTTTTCATAATAAGGGTTTTGGCTTATGTTTATTGTACTTTTTTACTGTACATAAAAGTATTTCAAGAAACATTAGAGTTCGTTTTCAAAATTGCAACAAATAAGTCTAGATAACACGAGTAAAAAATCTTCTAAGATGTACTTAACTTGCAAATTGAAAGTGGTATCCTTAAACGATTTACCGGGAACCCGATATAATTTGTAATATAATTTTTATTCTCGAAAAGAAAAAGAAAAAACTTTCGATGATGAAAGTTACTTTTTTCTAAGTAAATAAAACGTTAAGTATGTGTATAAACTTAAAACAACTTAAAAAAAGAGCTCAAATAATGTTACATAAGCTGACTATTTAGTTACCGCTAAACACTCTATTTGCTTTTCTTTCTCTGCTCATGCGCAGTCCTCTTGGCAAACTCCGATCTTTTATTTTGTTCAAACAAAGAATTCTGCAAAGTAATAAGACTTCTAACGAAAATAAAGTAATTTAGGGTTGTTTTTCGTCTTTTTATTTTGTCTAATATTACTTTATTTGGATAAACAATGGGGAATCATCAAATATGCTAGCATGGCGCAGTGAGTTAATGTAGGTTGATGGATTGACCTGCGTAGACAGCTTGTATTTATAAATTTTAGTTGAAATAAACGATTCGTAATTACTAGCATATTTGTTCCATTGTTTCAACTAAATCCTCATGCCGTGCTAACTAACCTTAAGGATTATGTCAAAAGTTGGAACAATTATTTTTAATTTTTAAACTAAACGTTTACTTAATCCAAACTTTAAACTTTTTTTTCAATTTAATTCAAATTTCTTGTTTTCTTCTTTATCATTGTTTATAACGCTGTTTGGCAAATCACAGTATTTGTCATATTTGGGTTACATAAGTATTGTAGAGAAAACGGAAAAATTAAACATTTCAAACTATACCGACTCACTCATTCTAATAAAATACAACGCCATTGCGAAAGTACGAGTAGTTTGCACAAATGAAGGAAAATTAAGCAAAATAAAAATAGAAAGATCACTAGAGCCCCTCGAAAATGTGAGTTTCGTTTCGTATTTACCTGAAGTTAGTACATCCCTGAGGAGGTATTTTTGTAAACTGAACTGATTTTCGAAATATGTACACATTGTTTTAGTCTTTTGTTCCTTTATTTACACACATTCAGATGTTTCTAACAATTGTTATAGGGGCTTAAACTTCATACAATGATGTTTGTGTTGTTGTTTGCTGTCAAAAAGTTTGATTTAAAAAAATAATTCAAAAAAGAAGTATTTAAGTTTTGGCGATTTTACCCGGCACGAATATCCATTATTACGATTACTTTAACATAAAACTTAATGCATAAATTTTTATATCTTCATTCAATTAAGTATCGCGTTTTCATCTAATTCCATCGCAAACGCTATAAGTCAATACAAAATTCACAGCTTGTAAAATAAATATTTAAAACATTCTAAAAATACTCCAACAAATAGGAAAGTCAGGATATCAGGTTATTGTTTTAGCCGTTCATTTTCTGCTTTCATGTTTATTGTTTTTAAATATTTTATACTTTTGTAAGGAAATGCACGCGATGAAGCAACGAAAAAAAAATTTCTGCCTGAAATATGGTCCCTCAGGTAACGAAAGCCCACGACCGTTATTTACGACTGTCGTTCGCAAACTCTAGTTTATGGATGGAGTGGGAATGCTCAGGTGCTGCAGAAAACTTTAACTTTCCGACAAATAGAAAACTGACTCTTGTAACTTTCGTTGATAGAATACTATATCGTGCTGGAAAGTTTGTATAAAGATAAATAAGGTAGTCAATTAATAACTTATTATTACGGACAACGAGAAGGAAAAGGTATCCATTTTGTTGAAAATTTACGAAGATGCATTTAGATAAGTGCATCTTTTAGACAAACACTCTAAGATATAGACAATCTCAATATAGAAAATAAATAAAAAAAGTATTTTTTGTAAATGTTTGAATTTTTATAAGCAAACATCAGGGGAAATATTTTTAGAGTCTCCTCAAATATATATTTTTAGAATCCTTGTTAAAAATGGTATTAAAAAAACTCATTCAGAGTTGCAAATCAATGTTTAAGCAGAAAAACAACAAACATCCTATTGAAATCCAGCCTATTACTTTTAAGGAAATTGGAACTAAAAAATACCACGTTTTTTATTGCCAGAAAAAAGAAGTTGTAAGGTAATTGTTTGAAACTCTTTCATTTTTCACCTCACAATCAAACAAATTTTGATATTTCATATATTTCGATAACGTTTTTTTTTTCTTTCTTCAAATTAATTTGACCAACCTAATATATATGCTTTTTGGGATTCATTTTTGTCAAGACTAATAAAAATGCATATTAAAGGACATTTGCAGAATGCATTGTACATACAACATAGTTATAATAATTTTTCTTAGAAATTATTCTCCGAGTTAATGACAAATACAATAATCAAACTTATTTTATGCAAAATAGTTTTCGTGTTTTTGAAAACTCAAAAATTTTGCTCATTTAATTTAAATAGATTCAAAAACAGAAAAAAAGTGACCACACTATGTCACTTATTTGATAATTATTTCTTTGGTGATTCTAATATGATCACTTAACACGCAATATGCTGATATTCTCAATTCAAAAATAAAATTTCTCTTTCATCAAATACCGATGCATGGTAACTAAATTATTAATTAAAATGTTAAGCGGATGAAGGTTCTAAAATGAACTATTCTTTTTCATCAAAAACTAATGTGTGGTAACTATATTATTAATTGAAGTGTTAAGTGGATGAAGGTTAAAGGGTTATAAAAGAGACGTTTCCTTTTTATCAAACACTAATGAATGATA
Organism: Parasteatoda tepidariorum; assembly: GCF_982258835.1. Lineage (NCBI taxonomy): Eukaryota > Metazoa > Arthropoda > Arachnida > Araneae > Theridiidae > Parasteatoda > Parasteatoda tepidariorum. The sequence continues at coordinate 44,480,083 of NC_141763.1, forward strand.
ACTGAATTTTAAATTGAAGGGCTGAGTGGATGAAGGTTCCAAAAGTGATATTTCACTTTCTTCAAAAAATAGTGCGTAGTAACTAAATTATTAATCATAGTGTGACGTGGATTAAGGTTCTAAAGGGGACATTTCCCTTACATCAAAAATTAATGTATGGTAACTAAACTGTTAATTGAAGGGTTCAGTGGATGAAGGTCCCAAGAGGGATATTTCACTTTCATCAAACAATAGTGCATAGTAACTAAACTATTAATTGAAGTGTTACGTGGATAAAGGTTCTAAAGGGGACATTTTTCTTATATCAAAACTTAATGTGTGGTAACTAAATTGTTAATTGAAGGGTTGAGTGGATGAAGGTCCCAAGAGGGATATTTCACTTTCATCAAACAATAGTGCATAGTAACTAAATTATTAATCATGTATGACGTGGATTAAGGTTCTAAAGGGGACATTTCCCTTACATCAAAAATTAATGTATGGTAACTAAACTGTTAATTGAAGGGCTGAGTGGATGAAGGTCCCAAGAGGGATATTTCACTTTCATCAAACAATAGTGCATAGTAACTAAACTATTAATTGAAGTGTTACGTGGATAAAGGTTCTAAAGGGGACATTTTTCTTATATCAAAACTTAATGTGTGGTAACTAAATTGTTAATTGAAGGGTTGAGTGGATGAAGGTTCCAAAAGTGATATTTCACTTTCTTCAAAAAATAGTGCGTAGTAACTAAATTATTAATTGAAGTGTTAGGTGGATTAAGGTTCTAAGGGAGACATTTCCCTTACATCAAAAATTAATGCATGGTAACTAAATTGTTAATTGAAGGGCTGAGTGGATAAAGGTTCCAAAAGGGATATTTCACTTTCATCAAACAATAGTGCATAGTAACTAAATTATTAATCATAGTGTGACGTGGATTAAGGTTCTAAAGGGGACATTTCCCTTACATCAAAAATTAATGTATGGTAACTAAACTGTTAATTGAAGGGCTGAGTGGATGAAGGTCCCAAGAGGGATATTTCACTTTCATCAAACAATAGTGCATAGTAACTAAACTATTAATTGAAGTGTTACGTGGATAAAGGTTCTAAAGGGGACATTTTTCTTATATCAAAACTTAATGTATGGTAACTAAATTGTTAATTGAAGGGTTGAGTGGATGAAGGTTCCAAAAGTGATATTTCGCTTTCATCAAAAAATAATGCATAGTAACTAAATTATTAATTGAAGTGTTAGGTAGATTAAGGTTCTAAGGGGGACATTTCCCTTACATCAAAAATTAATGCATGGTAACTAAATTGTTAATTGAAGGGCTGAGTGGATAAAGGTTCCAAAAGGGATATTTCGCCTTTCATCAAACAATAGTGCGTAGTAACTAAATTATTAATCGTAGTGTTAAGAGATTAAAGATTCTAAAAGGGACGTTACCTTTTTATCAAAAATTAATGCATTGTAACTAAATTGTTAATTGAAGTGAAAATCTGAAAACCCCTTTGTAATCTGAACGCAACGAGGTTCCCTTTTGTCCCCTTTGTAACGAAGGTTCCCTTTTGTAAATCTGAAGGTTCCAAAAGAGATAGTTCGCTTTCATTAGAAAATAGTGCGTAGTAACTAAATTATTAATTGAATTGTTAAGAGATTAAAGATTCTAAAAAGGACGTTAACTTTTTATCAAAAATTCATGCATTGTAACTAAATTGTTAATTGAAGTGTTAGGTGGGCGAAGGTCCCAAAAGGGATATTTTATTTATTCAATTTGCGTACATTACCTTAAACGTTTTAACGGTGTTGACTTTTGTGAGTGAGAAGACAAATATACCATACCTTAATTTCTTGAATATCTCATCGACAAGCTTTCATTTGACGAAATCTGTAAATCCCTAATAAATATTTCAATTGTTTGTGTCACGAAGCTTTAGCTCCTGGCTTTTCCATTTGCTGACAAAATCGCTTCCTTAGCTTATCATTGATTGTATCGTTCAAAATACATTTGGAATCCTCTTCCAGGTTGAAAACATCCAAAAATTCTCAGTCAATACCTTCATTCATTGACTTAAACAATGAATTTGTCAAATTAAATCTTATGACTATATTCGAAATCTTATGACTAAAGAAAAAAAAAATTATCGAAATTACACAGTTCAGTAAAATAAAAATCCGTTGTAAATCTCAATTTTTCAAAAGTGTATTTTAGAACATTTTTGCAGTGTTCAATTATTAGTATTTGTCTGAGAGAAGAAGAACCTTTGCGTCCAAGTTAACCTCTAATAAATAAGAAAAAATGATCTTTATATGGAACGTTAATTATTACGCTTTTTTATATTGAAATGTACTTATCGGAGAAAGAGTACCTGTATAAGCTAAGTTTACTCGCACGTAAGAAAATCATCCGATAATGACACACATACGTGTGTCGAATATGATTACATCACGATCATAAGCGACAGCATAGCAGATCAAGAAGGTAATATCGCTAACATTATCTACGACGATAATTACTATTATTCTGAATGTTGACAAATTTTGTTTGGGAAATGAAAGTATTGATCAATGTTGTCTTTAATAAAAGTATAATCAATGTTGTTTTTGCTAACTTAAATAAAAAAAAATAGTTAAATTCAAAAAACGTCTCGATATTGTGATATAGTTTTTGACAATGTATTATAATGTTAAAATTTGTATGCATCGGTTAAATGGGACAATGGAATGGTTGGTGACGACTCGAAAAAAAAATCTCCAACACAAAGTCCCCTTAACTGATAAGAACCCATTCCTATACTGTATCAATTGGATAGCTTAACTGATTCATACCGTATCAATTGGATAGCTTAACTGATTCATACTGTATCAATTGGATAGTTTAACTGATTCATACTGTATCAATTGGATACCATGCCTCATAATTCACTATTATTGTCTCATAAAAACTGTTACTTAACATCTGCGACACTTACAATGCATTCAAATACGTGGTAATTTTTTTTTTAAAGAAAAAAGATGCAAATCTTTTTTCTACCATAAACAAAAAGAAAACTTCCTACTTTTAATCCTTCTCTCAGTTTTTATTCCTTTCCTGAATAATAATTTTTTAAATAATAGTATTTCTTATATAAACTTTACATAATAATTTGGCATATCTTCATTGAGCATAAGCCTCTATGAAATCAGGTAACTCGTTTATCAATTAAACAGCCACCGTTTTTAATATGCCCTATTACTGCCCCTGTAAAACTGTTTCTTAACAGGCATACTTCGTAAGCGGTGAAGTAAAAAAAAATATTTTCATGGACCATGGAGGAAAATAATTTTTTTAAATTTTTATCGCACACACAGTTTTTATTCTTTGTACTATAATTTTTAGAATAATTGTGTTCTTGATCTAAGAATTTAAAGAAATATTTTAAACTCATATTTTCATTGTTTTTATCTTTTCAGATATCAGACAAAAATGTTTCCTGTAATTTATAATTTGACATGCATTTTCTAATTACAGTCTGCAACTCTTACTGTAAAATTGCTTCTCTGCAAACATATTTTGTGGGTGGTAGAAATAGGATTCAAACCTAATGACAATAACGCTGTTCTACTGTTGATTATTTATATTTAATATTTATTTATTTTCTGATGCAAATAATTTCAGCTGTATTTAGTGATGTAATTAAACGAGATGTTTTGTTAATATTAATTCTCGTTTCATCATTACATGTAGTTTTCTTCCTCAGATATGTGCTGTAGAAATAGGATACAAACATTGCGTCAACAACGCTGCTTTGCCGTTGATTATTTATGTCGTTTATTTATTCATTTTTTTAACTTTTTGAAGCGCATAACTTTTCGATTTAGTTAAAAAGATGTTTTACTGATATTAATTCTCATTTCATCATTACATGCAGTTTGTTTCCTTAGATGTGTTCTGAAGAAATCGGATGCAAATCTTATGACAACAACGCTGTTCTCTTGTTGATTATTTATGCTTTTCATTTATTTATTTTCTGCAGCGTATAACTTTCCGATGTAGTTAAACAAAATGTTTTATTAATAATAATTCTCTTTTTAT